>NC_141136.1:191307216-191459531 GCF_053477565.2 Lygodium microphyllum
GTTGTGTTTTGATTGAACACTAAATGACATTGAGTGATTGTAATGATCTGATGAAAGTGCTCTATTAATCAAGGTAATAGAGACCCTCTCTAGTTTTGTACATTTTAGAATCTCACTTTCATCAAGTTTAACCACAAATCTAGCCACTCCTTGTGCCTCATCTAGTGACAAGTCATAGAATCTAATCATTAAGCATTTTAGGGTGGGCAAGTCAAGGAAAATATTTTTAAATTCATTGAATAAAACTTTATTTCTCTTACCCTTGAAGTTAGCCTTGATATGGAAAGGCTCACCCAGAATTTCCATTACTTTGTTATTCACTCTGTGTCTAATAGTTCTAATCATAGATGGCCTTGGAAGTATGCAATTACGTATGTGTCCTTGCTTCACATTTGACTGTAAAAATTGGAAAAGTTGTATATAAGCATCTCGATTGATACCAATATTATCTAGTGTCTTTTGCACTAACTAAGTATCCAAAGAGAGATCCTTTATAAATGACTCCAAGCATTGTTTCTTTGCCTTTTTAAATTTCTTCTTCTCCAAAATATATTTTGAAACTATTGAAGAAAGAAGATGATAATAAAACTAAGATGCTTTCAAAGAATCTCTTTCACTTGCATTCCGTTGAAGAAGATACGTAAACAAAATCAACATCACAAATCAATACAATTAACTATAAACAAAGTCATATTTCATATTTTTAAAGTGGAAAAAAGTGTACCTTGTTACTTGGATTATTTTACTACAACCACCTCCTCCTTGTCTGAGACTCTAAATATTTCTAAGAGACTTTTGTTGATTTTTAAGTCCTAAAATAGTTTGCTTTTTTTGATAAGATTTGATGTGTTTCTCCAACAAATGAATCCTTTGTTGATAGCCTTCTAGCTTCTGCAGTAACTCGTTGTTATGTTTTGATAAAAGATGGTTCTCCAATTTGAGGACATCCTTTTTTGCAACCAAGTTAAGTGTATAGCCTAGAAACCCATTATAACCATCACCAATGAACCTCAACAATGAAGAGCTATTATAGAAACGTATAGTGCTATTTTTGCTAGGATCTTTGAGATATAGCCTACCATCTAACCAAAGATCAAGATTCTTCTTTCCTTCAAACCTGAGTAGATATTTCATAGACTCTATAATAGTAATGGGTTTTATTCTCTTCCTTATTGGTTCATACTCACTATCCAACTCAATATGATGATAGAGAGGCATTTTACTAGAGCTACAGAGATCATTTAATGTTGACTGATCCATAGCTAAGGATGTGATTAGAAGACTAGATTGAAAAAGTATGTGAATTAGAAACAAGAAGGCAAACGAAGAAGAAATTAGTAAGGATGGGAAAGAAAGAAGAGAGTGAGAATGGAGGGAAGTAATCAAGCGTGAAACAAAATTCAAATTGAATATTAGTTTTCACTTTAATGAGAATGAGTAAGATCTTCATTATGACAATCTTTGTCACCTTTATGGTGGCCTAGATTTCTAGGTTTGATGTGACCACGAGAATATCACGATAATGACTTATTAACAAATTCTTATATATTAACTTACTAAAATATAAAAGCGTTTAAAAATCTAAAAATGATTTTATTTCCTAAAATATTTTCTCTCTCTAGGATCGCTTACATGGCATTTTTTAGACCTCAAAACTCCCCTAATGTCCGACCTTTTGAGCAATGGCTTCCCCTTAGCAACTAACGCTTCCAACATCCCTGTGAGGTCTAATATTTTAGCATGGTGACCCACCACATGGGACATTTCAGCCACAAGAAAATTCCATCTATATCATTACTGTACCATGGTGCTATGGCTTTAGCATGATTGTTGGTCGTTGCCAGACTGCCACGGGTTCCAACATGCTTGTTGCATATCCTCTAGGTTGATGAATGGTTGTGCACAATGTTTCTTAAATAAAGACCGCACCAAGGCCATGCCATCATGCTAGAGGATGAACTAGCCGCTAAATGCATACTTTTCACGTTACAGAAATCATTTCTTGTAGAGGATTCAATCTCTACATAATTAATTAGGTCTATTAGGAGATTTTGAATAGGGCAAGCCAAGTGTTTGAAACCTTGGACAAACCCCATTTCATAGATACTTTAATGCATTCCTAATGGATGAGGTTATAAAATTTAAGTCCCTTTCTAACCACATTCTGAAAAATGCCACTTATTAGCGGCTCTCGAAAAATGCAACACCTGTTGTGTGACCTAAAACAAACCTGACACTGGCTATAGGCATTAGTCGAGCCTCTCTTTGCTCAAGAAACCACACCTCCTCGTCCTTGCGGCCAAGAGTGTATAAGGGACACACTGCTCTAACTTCTATAATACATTTTGCGTTTGTTTTGGATCATAATCCAATGGTTCAGCCTTCCCCATACTCCACAGAGGGAGTCCCTACACATAAATTGATATAAAATACCTCGTACGCACAAATAGAATGAGGCACCCCTCGACTGAATGCTATGGCCCCATTGCAACTCTCCTACACTGAGGGGATTGGCCTCTCAATGTGTTGCTTACACAAATAACATAGACGTAACAAGCTCCTCTCATATTTAAAACGATCCAAGAGATAAGATATTTCCTCACTTAATAGTTTTCCAAGGAACCCGAACGCCTAAACCTGCAACTTAGGTGCCTCACAACTCAGCGTGGGTCATATGTATAGGAAACCAATTGCAATGCATCCCGGTGTCGTCGCGTTAAGAGTTGAAGGTCTTCCACCGGGGCTTTTAGTGCAGAAGAAGAGTTTGGGTTTCAAGATTCAGGAAGGAAAAATGGATTGGGTTTTGATAAGATTCGGGGTTTAGAAAGAATTTAGGTACGGAAGAGGAATTCAAGCCTTCTCACTTTGTACTTAACATACATGAACAGAAGGAAAAAGACTAACTTGATTACATCAAATGCTTCAGGATGCATACATCATTTCATAAATGATATTTTCAGATTTCTAATTCATTTATAAATGTCAAATGCAAGCTCTATTGGCATTTATTTCATGTACATAGATGGATTTCAATCCTTTGGGTCAAGTATATTGATGCTAGAATCAAAATACATTCAAGATTTGGACCAAAGATACATGAAATGAATGGGAAAAGAATATTTTTAGCTTCAGCCCTGTTTTAAAACAGAAAATTCCAGCCCATAAACAAATTCAAAATGAGTGCATAAACTCAAGAAGAAGCACTTTTGATCATCTATGAACAATGTCCTGAAGAAAAGAGGTCATTTTCCTCTATTACAACCATAAAAAACCCATGTTTGCTCATAAAAATAGATCAAAATAGTGGGCTGCCCTGTTTATGACTGGTTATTTCAGCCCATAATAGTCCATAAGTCTTCAATATCCTCACCCTTTGCTTGCCCCAAAGTCACTCAAGTACTTGGGCACAAGTCGGGCTTCATTGGACCAAGAATAAGGTAGAGAAGATGAGAGAAGTCGTGCATAAGAGCAGGCTGAATACTCTTCTCTCAGATTTCCCCTCTTTTATAGATAGTTTCAGCATGCATTTTCGTCAAACCAAAGAGGCAGAGAAGTGGAGCTCTCACCAAGTTTACATCTTCAGTAGTTGGACCTGTTGATCTTCAGTTTGCATGCTCCATTCCATGCATCTCAGCTCCAGGTTTCTTCCAGTTTCCCTCAAACAGAGCAGCCCGCATTTTGCGCCGAAAAATGCGGGCTGCTCTCTGCTCTAACCCTGGTCACTTTTTGTCCAGCCTAGGTCGCTTGCTGGTCACCTAAGTCAGTTACTTTTGGTCCCATGTGGACCTAGTGGACTTTTGACAGTTTTTGGCAACATTTTTGGGTTTTGTCCATATTTTTGTACGTGAATTAATGTGATTTATCCAGCAGACTGTCAATTACTTCCAGATGTCCAAGTTATAGGTTCCCATAGACTTATTTTTCATAAATGTACATGGTATACCTACAAATTTTATGGTAAATACAAAAGAACTTGTATAACTAAGGTAGATATTGGATAATAATGCCTGAATTTTGTATGCAAATATCTCATACAACTTCCAGTGAAACTCTTCTGTGTTTATAAGAATCCCATGATTTATATCATGGACAGTAAACTCTTTGACATTCACCCCCTCCTAACTTGCACATCCTCCGGCATGTGCCATTTCATGAGATTACAGGTCAAGGAGGGTCTTCTTCTTCATCTTCATTCTCTAAGTCTTTTTCTTCCTGTATGTCTTCAAGTAGAGGACTCATTTCTAAGTCATCAAGTTCATAACTTGAAGATTCTCTTCGTTTGAAGAGTTTGATTCATTTCCAAGCTATTGGAATCTTAATCATAGTCCCATCCATTTTAGCCAAAGAGTAAGTAGCATTATTATGTACTACTTTTACAACATATGGTCCAAACCATCGCTTGGCTAACTTCCTTTGAGCACTATGTTGATTGTCCAAGCTATTATCATAAACAAGAACCGAGTCATTCTCTTGAATTGCTCTTGGACGGAGTCGATGGTGCTTGTCAAACCTTTTCTTATTCTTTAATCTTGCTGTTTTTAGCCTTTCAATGGCTATTTTAACAACTTCTGGCCTTCTTTCAAGTTGCCTTATGCGTAAAGACAGCAATTCTTCCCTGTTCATGCCTTCATCCCAAGGCAAGATACTCCATGTAACAATGGATTCCTCAATAGGCATAATAGATGGCTGTCCATACATGAGTTCAGCTGGCATAAATCCTGTTACTGCACTATGGGTTGTTCTATCAGCCCACAATGCGAATGGCAGCATTTTAGGCCATTCCCTCAACTTTCCTTTGCATGATTTTGCTAAAGCTTTAAGAATTGGTTGATGACCTCTTTCACTCTTACCATTGCCTTCAGGATTGTAGGCAGAAGTAAGAGATACCTTAATTTCCAATTGAGCAAAGAAATGGCGAGCTTCATCGGCATCCAATTCTCCTCTATCAGCAGTTACTTTAGCAACACATCCATACCTGCAAAATACTTCTTCAAGTAAAAATCTACAAACAGCATGAGTGGACTTTGTTGTCAAGGCCTTTCCTTCCACTTGATTTGTGAGATCTTCTCTAGCAAGTACTAGATATCTCATATTCCAAATTCCTGTAGGCATGGTTACTAAATCAATAACCCATCTATAGTGAATAGATAAAGGATAGGTAGGCTGAAGCCCATCTCTATGCTTTACCATAGAATACATTTGACAAGCATGACAAGACTCAACAAAATGCTCAATGTCTTTATACATGTTTTGCGACCAAAATTTTTCTTTTATTTTGGCAAAAGTACCCCATATGCCTCTATGACCAGCCAATAGGCTTTCATGGAATTCTTGCATGACCTGTCTTTGTGTCTTTTTGTCACCTAAGACACGAACAGGCGCTCTTCCTTTCTTTTTTGCATGCCTCCAAAGGTAGCCATCTTTGAGAAAAAAACCATAGGCTTTTCTCTTAATTCTCTTGAACTCTTCATAAGTCCATTCTTCCTTCTTTGTCATAGTGCTCAAAAATTGGCCAATTTTTAGCCAATCATTTGCATAATATTCTTCTTTAAAGTGTGAACAAACCATAATAAAACATGGAATATGCTGTTTACTAGCTGTCCATTGTCCTTCTTTAGTTGATTCATCCATCCTTGCTGATGTAAAAGTTGTATTATCAGCTGAACCTGTTATTCTTGCTGTAATTTTTGTTGTACCTGCATTAACAGCTTCATTTATAAACTCTGATTCATCCATCATTTCTTTTTCATCCATATATCTGGCACGTGAAAGCATGTTAGCAACTGGATTATCTTTACCTGCAATATGTTTCAAATCAGGATTTAAGGATTTAATATAGGCTATCCATCTTAGCATGGCTATGTCAGGAGTGGAACAGTTGGCTATCATGCCCAAGAGTGGAAGGCAATCTGTCTCAACTATAATATGTGCGCCCATGAAGTACTCCCTGTCACATTTTAATGCACTTACTACTCCCCAAAGCTCTCTTTTAATTTGAGCATACCTTCTTTGTCGTTCATTAATAACCTTTGCTCCAAATCAGATCACATATCTGTTGCCTTCAAGGTCGTCTTGACCAACTGCCCATCCTATTCCAATAGGACTTGTGTCCACTGTGAGAAAAATGGGCTGTCCATTAGAGTAGTTAGCCCTCTTTAAAGTGGAAGCTGAAGTCAGCATTTTCTTGAGTTTCCGAATAGCCTGAGTGTGTTCTTTTGTCCATAGAAACCTTTGGCCCTTTCTTAGAAGCTGATAAAGACTTTCAGCAACATGAGCAAAATGTGGTATCCAAATAAGGTAGAAGACACATGCACCAAGAAATCTTCTCACTTCCAAAACATTTGTACATTCTTTTTGCATCTTGCTGATTGCATTTATTTTCGATGGAGAAAGCTTTTGGCCATATGGTCCACACATATGACCAACCACAAGGACTTCTTCAACTCCAAAAATAGATTTTGCTCCTGAAAGAGTAAGATGAACTCCTTCTAATTTAGACAGGATTTGAGCACAATCATTAATATGGTCAAAAACAAACTTTCGACATCCAAGTTCATTGAGTTCTTCATTTTTCTCATGAACTTCGCATCCTTTGATTGGAACATCATCAAGGAAAGGAAGAGTCAATTGAGGAATATAATCCCTCAATACTTTATGCATGGCATTCATCATGTGAGCTACTGAATTCATAGCCCCTTGAGGTAGAGTACACATGCGGACTAGGCCAAGAGGTGTCTTCATTGTAGTAATGTCACGGCTTTCCAAAGCAAGCTGAAATTGGTCGTAGCCTGAATATAAGTCTCCCATGGAATAGATTGCCCTTCTTGCAAATGCTTCAGCGAACTCATCCACAATTGGTCCTGATCCAACATTTCTTATAGTAACTTTATTGACGGGTTGCAAATCTTGAATGAATCGTAAAGATCCATTCTTCTTAGGTACGGTAAACCATTGGTTGGAATATGGAGCTGAAGATGGCTCCAATATTCGCATTTTTATCTTTTCATTTAAAAGTTCCAATAACTTAGGCAAATGAGCCCTTGGAAACAGAATTGGTTTAAGATTCCAAGGCACATGTGGGACCGTAAAAATTACCATTGGTGCCATAATGCTTGGATCCACACAGTCGATTTCATGCGGCTGAAATGAAAAGACTTTACCATGGTTCTTTAGCATCTTCATGAAGATTTGTTTTTCAGCCGGCAAGACGAAAGAATCTTCACCAATTTTTAGCTTTTGTAAACTTTCAGCTATAAATTGATGACCAATATCTTTAGGATCACGAAGGCTTGGCTGTTTGGATACCCTTTCTGCCAATCCTTCACTTTCAGGTGGTAGAGGAGTAGCTACCGGCTTGACCTTCTTATCAATTGTTTTATATTTTGTATCTACTCTTGCTTCATCCTTGTTTGGCTGTCAAAAGGCTTCATAATCTGCAAATTCTTGAATTATGTCATACATATCCAATGTACATACCTGTATGGACTGATTTTCAGCTTGATTTTTAGCATGAACGATTGTATAAATTTCAGCCATTGTATCATTATAATTCAGCCCATAAAATAGACCTAAAATTTCTTCATCTTTAGGTAAAACATCAATTTGCTTCAGTTCTTGCTCCATATGACTCAAATACTTTATTTCAGCCCTGTTCATGGCTGAAAATTGTTTATAACAGCTCTCTCCATTGGCTGAAAAAACCTGCAAATCAGCTTTAGACCTTGCCTCCTTCATATGTGGAGGCAATTTTTTATGACATGCTGCACTGCCATAGCCTTCACTTATAGCAGCGCTACCCGAAAACCCTTAAATTCTCGGGCATTAGGAGGAACGGGATGATCTCTCAATCGATCCCTATTCCGATGGTGATTAACACAGACAGTTAGGAATTGAACAGCCTTATCATTATCCTTGCTTCTTATCCGAGCATATGATGAACCGTCATCAAGAGCCTTTATCTCTAAATGAGACTCGGAAATAAATGGTTGTCCAAGAATGATTGGATAACTGCAGGAATCTTGAACAAAGAAATGAAATTCATTTTTTACATTACCAATGGTAACTTGTATATAAGGACATACTGCATAAAGATCGCCAGAAGAGTTATTGGCTGCCTTCATGTGCCACCCTGGGTCCACATCAATGGGCCATCCACCATTCTCATAGAGACTTCTTGACATAACATTTATTTTTGAACCATGGTCTATAAGGGCAATGCATGGAGTTTCTTTCTCACCGATTTTAACAACAGTTTCAGTAGTCGCCCTTGCCCAATGGGTACGGGAATAGTGACTACTTGGAATAAAGTGAGTTTCACTTTCTTCCTGCATGTTGTGAAGAAAAGTCTCTTTCTTCTGCATGGGCTGCACTTTAGATTGAGAGGTTTCCACCATTATGGCTTCTTCAGCTTCTGCTTCATAAATGTCTTCATTTTTGGCTTCTATGGCTGCAATCAATTCTTTGATTGCCTCCAATCGAATCCCTTGAGTTTTCAGCTTCTCTTCATCCTGCAAATACACATGAAGTACTTGCAAAAAAGCATGTACAGATTCTTCAGTTTCCTCGCCAACATATTGTCTTTTTCGTTTGATTACATCAATTATTACATCATGAAATCCTCGTTTTGCAATACCGAGAATTTCACCTAATGTAAATTCAATTCTACTACCAAGAATTCTTTCTTCTAGGATCCGTTTAAGATCCGTTGCGGTCTCTATGTCTGACTACAACTTGTAACTGTTTGCTTTTTCTTTTTCCTTCTGTCTTCTTTGCTTGAGGGGCATCTCCCATGTCAAATTCTGGTGGCGGCGGATTTTCAGCAGCCTTCTGTTGATCCGGTTTACTTCTTGTTATACGTTTAGTCGGTCCTGAAGAGGAAGGACCGGCAACATCTTCATCTCTTCTTCTTTTTTCTTCTATCATGGCTTCTTGATTATTAATTTCAGCTAGCCGGGCAAAAGCTGAAAATGAATCCACAGGCTCGGACCATCCGGTTCTCCCTCAAATACATTGACTGGCGGTGGTTAAATCATCCTTAGTTGCCTTGCCTTGCTCCATGCATTCCAAGGCCTGCGTCCACACTTTAGATTTTGCATTAGTTTTACATGCTTTAACAATTTCATTAGTTGGCTCAATTTGCAACCCATAAGTTGCAGCATCAACAGCTGCATAGGCTGTTCTTGTTGCCAAATCCTCCAATCTTTTCTTCATGCCGCCGTTACCGAAGTTTGGCTCAAGAGGAAGCCCAGTTTCGGTTGCATGAATTTTGCCATCCTTCCAAAAGACTAATTTTTGTGCTTCAGCTTCACGGAATGCTCCGCACTCCCTCTTGTCATGTTGAAGGCTATCACACCAAATGCAGCGTCTTTTAAAGCCTTCTCATGCAGGTCTTTGGGCAGTTGACCGACCCCTTTCATCTACTTTAACATCAAGCCTTTCTACTTTAGAATTAATTTCTGTTAAATTAAGATGGAGATCCCGCATGCTTTTAATTAACTCATCCATGACATCTTTCTTTGGAGAAGGAATAGCTGAATTTCTTGGTTGCTCGGTCATAGAGACAGGAGGTCGAGAAGCTGGAACATGCTCCTTCATAGAATCAGTTGTTACAGGGGTTGATTCCCATCTTAGGCGCAATCGCTCTCTTCGAGCAATCATATTAAGTGCTTCAGTGACATCACTCCAAGCAGTCTTTAATCTCGACTCAGAGTCAGGGTCTTCAAGTCGGCCAGTCAATTTCTCCTGAAGAGAAGAATCTGCATCTTTTAAAAATAATTCAATCTTTTGACTTTCCATACCTTGTTGGTCATCGGGATCTAGTTGGGCAAATTTGCTTTCAAACTCTCGATGAAGAGTAGTAGCAGTTAGGCGCAGAAAAGAATATTTTTAGCTTCAGCCCTGTTTTAAAACAGAAAATTCCAGCCCATAAACAAATTCAAAATGAGTGCATAAACTCAAGAAGAAGCACTTTTGATCATCTATGAACAATGTCCTAAAGAAAAGAGGTCATTTTCCTCTATTACAACCATAGAAAACCCATGTTTGCTCATATAAATAGATCAAAATAGTGGGCTGCCCTGTTTATGACTCGTTATTTCAGCCCATAACAGTCCATAAGTCTTCAATATCCTCACCCTTTGCTTGCCCCAAAGTCACTCAAGTACTTGGGCACAAGTCGGGCTTCATTTGACCAAGAATAAGGTAGAGAAGATGAGAGAAGTCGTGCATAAGAGCAGGCTGAATACTCTTCTCTCAGATTTCCCCTCTTTTATAGACATTTTCAGCATGCATTTTCATCAGACCAAAGAGGCAGAGAAGTGGAGCTCTCACCAAGTTTACATCTTTAGTAGTTGGACCTGTTGATCTTCAGTTTGCATGCTCCATTCCATGCATCTCAGCTCCAGCTTTCTTCGAGTTTCCCTCAGATAGAGCAGCCTCCATTTTGCGCCGAAAAACGCGGGTTGCTCTCTGCTCTAACCCTGATCACTTTTTGTCCAGCCTAGGTCACTTGCTGGTCACCTAAGTCAGTTACTTTTGGTCCCATGTGGACCTAGTGGACTTTTGATAGTTTTTGGCAACATTTTTGGGTTTTTTCCATATCTTTGTACCTGAATTAATGTGATTTATCCAGCAGACTGTCAATTACTTCCAGATGTCCAAGCTATAGGTTCCCATAGACTTATTTTTCATAAATGTACATGGTATATCTGTAAATTTTATGCTAAATACAAGAGAACTTGTATAACTAAGGTAGATATTGGATAATTATGCCTGAATTTTGTATGCAAATATCTCATACAACTTTCAGTGAAACTCTTCTGTGTTTATAAGAATCCCATGATTTATATCATGGACAGTAAACTCTTTGACACTGGAATTACCATGTGGTATGCACAATAAACCTGCGAATGACATAGTGCTCAAACAATTTATAAATTAACATTGTGTAGTGCAGCAAATATTTCTTTCCATGATTTTAGTCTATATGTCATGCTTCATTGCTAAGGGTTTGTGTTGGTTAACCCCTTTTAACTTAATTTATAAATGTTCTATATGGTATGCACAAAAAAATAGATGATATTTTCATATGTTTCCAAGAACTACCCAGCATTAAAACCCCTCTTCATCCTTACCGTTTAAGTTGTACATCATTGATAGGTGTAAATAGCGGTTTTTGGTGTTTTTTTTGTAAAAAGTAATAAAAATGGACTTTAACATGAAGAGACAACTAAACCGAGGCTTACACCTCATGCTACAACCATGCTATACATTCACGGACATAAAACATACTTTTTCTTAATTTTCTAGTGTAAAAAACTAAAAATTTTCATTTTCACTATTTTTTTCATTTATTTAAATAAAAAAATTGATAATTTTGATTTATAAGTTGAGACTAATCACAATTATGGAACATTGATTTTATTTTCATTTCTACCCATATGAACCCCAAAATCACAACAAAACTCCCAAAATTTATCATTTTCATAAAAACTGTATAATTACGAGTTTTGAGTATTTTGATTGTATAAATTATTTAATGACTAGTTTTTCTGTTTTTCTTTGAGATTTTTGATAAATTTAGCATTATCAATCAAAGGAATCCATTTACAAAGAATTTCATCAAACATATTTCATAAAACAAATAAAATGAGTGCTTACGCATAGAAACCCAGTTTTGGAGGGGCGTAATTAATGGTTGCGAGGCCGCTGACACTTATTTTCTGCTACCAATGCTCTCTCCAACTCTGATCTATGATCTCCTCTGGCCCGAGACCATTATTCCATTAGCATCTTGCATCCACCTCCTTCCCTTTCTTGCATAGATCCATACCTGTGAATAGCCTTCAAGAGGAGAGAGGAGGGAGGAGAGAGAAAGACAAGAATTGTAGCTTCACCATCAGGCAGCCATTGTGTGATCTGAAGGTGGCATCAAAGAGCAAAAACTTGAAGAAGTTCATTGCCATCATTTGCTGCTGCTGCAAGGGTTGTTTGTGACTTGTCATGGCCTCCATCTCCCAAAGTCCTCGCCTTGAGGGGGGGTTGCACGTTCTGGATGGCACCGTTTTGAACCCCCATCCCCCCCCCCCAAATCACAAAATTTCAATTGGGCCTTTGGTCCGCCTAAAAGGCATGCCTAAATTTTAAAATTTCTTGGCCCTTTTGGCCTCTAGACCATTTGCCTTCCTGTTTCAATTGTTCGACACCCTAAGTTTCGAAAAATCTTGCCTGATCGGCTCGACATCCCGAACGATTGGAAACATGTCTCTCTTCAATCCGAGGTCAAAATAATTACTAAAAATATGCAACCACTACCACCGTCAAAGTTTTGCATTTCCATCTTCCTTGGTCTCTAAAATTGTCGGATCTTCAGGTTTTGCTCCCTTCAGCTTTAAATTCCCACCTAAAATTTACACATATTCGCTTCTTTTCTGCACTTTAAGGTCTTTAAAAAATACTCTCATAATCAATTGTCACTCCCTTGTGGTGGCTACCCCTAGATCATGAATAAAGACTTTTAACTCCTCTAGGGAGATATCATGAAAGGTTTTATAAGTTGTTCGTTGCCAAGACCCAGGCGCATTGCATAGACCAAAGGCCATCACATGATATGCAAAGGTATCAAAGATAGAAATAAATGTCATTTTCAATTTGTCTTCCTCCACAATAGTCATTTGGTTATATCCAAAAAATCAATACATAAATGAATAGATTTTCCTACTGGCTAATTGATTCAAAATCTGATCAATGAATGGCAACATGTAGCAACACCCAAGGCAAAAAAGCATCAAAGATAGGCAAAATGACTCCTATACAGGATGTCCCTTCTCTTAAGAAAAGTTCTAAAAAAAAGTAGCTTTGCCTCAGATTGTAAGCCCTTGTGTATAAGTCATGGAGATGGCTGACAAAAATTTGTACATGTATTTTATATTAATAATAATGAGATATTTTCTTCAATATCCTTGCATTGCATATTCTTCTCTCTCATCGTTGATATTTGTAAAAAAAAAAAAGTTACAAATGTTTATTAATCAAGAAGTGAAATCAAATATACATCTAAGTGGATATAATATGCTCATTTATTATGAAGGTGCAACACAAATGAGTATGGTAGTTCAATACCTTCATTCTCTAAATCCATCCTCACTTGATGTAGCGTATATGATGGTCTAACCTTTAGGATTGCAATAATGTCCTCAGTGTACCAAACATCAAGATCCACTAAAGGATCTTTGCTAAAATTATCAAGATTTTAGTTTAAAGCAACTAGACTACCACCAGCATAATCCCATCTACTATAATAAAAGCTACCCCCTTCCTTAGCAAGATTTTTCAAGCTTTGAGTGGCCTTTGCCAAGTCCAACTACTAGTGAGGGCTAAAGATGTGAAATATTTTGTGAGAGATATAGAGAGCATTAAAACCTAGTATCTCAAGTAGGCTAAGCAAAGTTAATTTGTCATGCATATTAATATATTTGTTGACTTCTTTTCTAATGCTGAGATAAGAAAATCAAAGGCTATGCTTTCAGTGAAGAGACTAACATATGATCATGTTATATAATTTGTTGATGAGGGGATGATCCAATGTTGATCCTAAATAAGAGAATTAAATGCCCTCCTCCTTATAGGGATCTCCCAATGTTTCATGGGCTGTTGGATGAGGATTCAATGGTACACTTGAAAGAATATGGCTTAACTTTCCTTGCAATTCCGTTTGACGATCTACATTGGATGCTTGTGTTCTCGAGTACCCTAAAGGGAGAGGCCAACAAATGGTATTGGAGCCTCCCAAGAGGGTCAATCAAATCCTTCAAGGAGTTATGTGATAGATTTTTAAATGAATATGAAAAGAAGGTTCCCATGACTCGGGTCTTGGGATAGCTTATGTAGATTCCGCAAGAGTTGTATACCTCTGTCGAAGAGTACATGAGAGCCTTAAATGACATTCTAAAGCTTTGACCAAGGAAGTCAATTACCGCGAGACATGCTTGGTGAACTCTTTGTCAATGGCTTGGAAACAAATACGTAGTTCCAAGTTAGGATGAGAAACCCTAAATCATTGAAAGGGGCAAAGATTCAAGCCAAATATTATGAAAGATGTATTCAGAAATGTTGGAAGAGCTATTGGAGTTTTCCCCACACCCTTGAAATCCATAAGGATTTGCAACATTTGCTGAATGTTAGTCATTTTGGAGGTGCAAATGATAGGTATACTAAGGAGAATCGTGGAATTAACTATAATGACCTTGAGGCCTAGGAACCCTGGCATCCTAGTGTAGCCAATCCCATGTTCCAAAGGAATGTGTGCGAGAAGCGAGCTTTTTGAGCAAGCTTCTCTAGGCAACCTCCATTGCTTGTTCCACATAGTCCACTTATTCCACCCCTTGATTGTTTCGACCTCCACTACCACTACCACAACAACTTCCTCCACCACCACTACCACTGTTGTTTCCGTGACTGCCTCCACTGTTGCCCCCACCACCACGCTACCTCCACCACCACTACCACCATCTTTGCGGCTGTCGCCAATATCATTTTCACCTCCACCATCATTACCATTATCCCCACCACCTCCATGATTGCCACCACTACCTTCACTCACTCACACACACACTCACACACACACATACACACACACACACACACTCTCTCTCTCTTTCCGCGATTCTCCCTCTACGTGTATATTCTCTTTTTCTCTTTCTAGCACACTCGCTCAAATAGCACTCCATCTCATGTAAACGATTTCTCTCTTTTTAGCACGTAACGTGGATTCATTCATGTGATCACCTCGAAAGAATGGAACACAATAGCCCACACCTCTCTCTCTCTCTCTGTGTCTCTCTCTCATGAATTACTCCATGTCTTTACTCTCTCTTAGTTTAGGCACACGCACACACGCATGCACATAATGTGAATGCTTGGGTAGCCACTCACTGTTTTTAGAACTTTAATTTCAATGCATTGATAGCTCCCTCCCCTCCCCCTCTCCCTCCCTTCCCCTCCTCTCCCTAACAAATATGATACAAGAAAGGAAATTCATACAAGAAATCCAAATGCACATTTATATTGTGTTAACTTTGGGAAACGTGCTTTTGATTGTTAAATTCAGAGAGACAAGTTCACCAAAGGCTTTCCATCCAAATGGATTCTATAACAATGACTTCTCAACAAAATAAAATGTGGTTGTTCTAAGAGGTAGTATTGGCATTGCATTGCTGGTCACTATATAGGTGGTGTTGGAAAAGTTCTTTTGCTTCCAAATACAATGTGCAAGTTTTCTTCAGTGAGTGTGGGTTGGTGTATAAACATGTTGGCATTTGCATATTCCATCCCAAACACTTGGAGGTACACATAGTATGGGTGCTTGCATGCCAAATACGCTTTTCCTTCTATGGCATGGTCCATGAAATCCTCGAAATTAGATGTTGGATTCTTTGCAATGTGCACATCATAACACTCATGCATGACACTTGAGTTAGTTGTCTCTAGTTTGAAAACTTCATGCTTTAAGGAGTTCACCACTGTGTGGCCTTTCATAGTTGCATTTAGAGCCAATGTTGAGTCTATACTTTTCCCTGTAGCTTGTGAAACACCTCTTTGATATCTACACAAGCCCTCATTATAACATGTGCATCTTGTGCCACCTTTTGTAAAAAAACCCACCACTCTCCAACATGTGGATTTCTTCTACGGTTAAATTACTGCCTCGTGCCACTAGCCATACTTGTGGAGCCTTGGGTACTGCGTGTTGAATGGAAGAACAAATGTTTCATGTATGGTCCACACTATTGTTATAAAACCACATGAACTGGCACCACATTCCATGTTGATTACTAGCTTCTCCTCTTGAGCTAGACTTCTCCATGATGCCCCAAAATGAAGCTGCAGGCACCCCATGTGACATATTTTTTATAGGTTTTATGTATTTTCCCTCTCTAGCTCCCAACCATCCTTGACATTGTACACGACTCCAAGTTGGAATCCTTCTTATAGCCCAAATAGTGTCATGAAGGACTATCTCTACCACAATTTTCTCCAAAAAATTTGGTGATATTCACGGGGCTTCACTAGTAGTAATAAGGAGACGTCACCTACGTGCAAGAAATATATGAAAATACCCCTTATCTATCCCCTATTTATGGGACCTTACCTTATAAAATGTACCTTCCTTCCCTTAAATAACCCCCTCCCTTACACTCACGTGGTACAATACAGTAAACCCTAGTGGACCCCTTGGGGTGATACTGCCCTTGATTGGTCAAAAGGCAAAGGGTCCTCAAAGTTTAGTTTTCTTGTACCCTTTCTTCTAGGTATGTTTAATTCGGTCACATACCCAGGCTTGTGAGAGGCGTTGGCTTCCTCGGACCCCACTTTCCCATCAACCTTGCATTTTCTTACTATAGTCACATTGTCCCCTCAAAAATTGGGACGTTTATGCAATTCAGTTCCTCTTGCCACCTCCTTTACCATCCTTACTGTTGCTTAAGGTGTGGGGCTAATTCCTTGTTGTAGTCGACTCAAAAGCTTCTTTGCACTGGGTCCTACACCATGGAACTTTCCACCAATGAATGCATGTCGTTTTGTGCTCTATAGTAGAGCGTTGGCCAAATCATACAAGCTAATAGATTCCTTCAATCCCTTCCCTGCCAATCAACTTGCATGCATTGGCTCTGCCAAGTTCGTGGTTGGCATATGAGTAATGTTCTCCACCATGTTGGAAAGTAGGTCAAATGAGGTTTGCTGCAGGATGAGGAGACTTGTATCCCATAAGCATAGTGAGGAGAGTGGATAAGTTGGAAAGCTATAAAGCCATGCACTTGGTTCACTTTTCAATGGAATGATATTATACTTCATACTTCACTATGAGTCTCTGTCATGTCCTACTCGGGATTGTGTTTATGAGTCCAAGCATTCTATCTTGGAACCTAATTCAACTGAGTAACAGTTAGTGTCATTTGTCTATGTTGTCATGGTTCCAATTAATACATTCAAACCTCCATAGCTACAGCCATGCTCAAGATCCATGTTTTCTTACGTGGAATCATATCCTTGGTAGGCATGGTCTAGCTCTCCTCACTCCTCTCTGAGCTCCTCTCACAATCTCTAGTCAATCTAGCTTAAACATTTAATCTCATCTCTTAGGTTACACTTCTTCTTTTTGCTATTTGCCATAGCCAAGCTTCTTCTACCTACTTTAGAGCTCCTGGATCTCTCTCCACACACCATATTTGTGTGTGATTTCCTCTAGGCAAACATTCTTCTGGTTATAGCGCGCCTATCATGCATTATAAAGCCCAACATTGTCCATCGTAGCAACATGCATTACTGAAATACGTCATCGACTCTAGATCTGCACTTGTTAATGGTTGTACCATCAGATTATCCAACACACAAAGTGAAACACTCTGTGACCATAGGGATTTCTTAGCCTATCATATAAGCTACCTTCTCACTGTTTCTTGGCACAAATAGACTACTGATTGCGCAGATACAAGCTGAAAATTAGATGAGTGTAGAAATCTAGTAGAGAACAACCATAGCTTGTCTCAAAGCAAGCTTTCTCTCTCACCTCATTTACTTTCTCTACCTATCGTATTGAAATCTTTGTCATTTAGACCTGTATGTTCTCCAACAAGGGAATTTTTCAAGAATATTTGGAAGAATCAAATCAACAATCAAGTTCATAATAACTAGTATCTATTGATACTCAAATAGTGCTTCTTGGCACTAAAGGGTTTTTGGCTTAGTTAAGAGTAACTCATCTTTAACTACTTCAAAATCCTATTCTTAGTTTGTAATGATTTGAAATTTTTTGATCCAATTCTCTATAAGTCTCAATCTCATTTTAAAAAGAATAGACACTGCCCAAGTGTCCTTGCAAAAAGACTCCTTCTAAGATAACTAAAATGGAGCATATAGCAAAGTTTAATGGTGAAGGATTTCACGCTTGGAAGGAGAAACCCGTGTACCATATCATGAGGAAAGACGTCTGGGATCTCTTTGAGGAAGATGATGTAGATGGCAATGCTAAAGAGGAAGATGTTGCAGAAGACTAGCCTAAACAAAGGCATGGAAGAAGATGAATAACAAAGCTCTAGGTATTATTGCATGGGGTCTATCCGATGATGTATTACATCATATTTCTAGCATTGTAAGAATACATGGATCTTGAGCATAGCTGTAGCTATGGGGGTTTGAATGTATTAACTAGAACCATGAAAACATAGGCAAATGACACTAATTGTTACTCGTTTGAATTAGGTTCCAAGATAGAATGCTTGGACTCATAAACACAATCCCGAGTAGGACATGACACAGACTCATAGTGAAGTATGAAGTACAATATCGTTCCATTGAAAAGTGAACCAAGTACATGTCTTTATAGCTTTCCAGCTTCTCCACTCTCCTCACTATGATTATGGGATACAAGTCTCCTCATCCTATAGCAGCAAACTTCATTTGACCTATTTTCCAACACACCACCTAGACAAAAATATAGTAACAAAGTGCAACCTCCAACATACCAACCAAGCCAAAAATCCGTTGTTGGTATATTACAATCCGCAACTTTCCCTGAGGCTCACCAAGCCTGAATGAATCGATATTACATTGTTGCATCATCTTCCGTGACTGCACACCTCCACATGCGGCACAAGCACTTATCCTCATCTTGAAAACTCTTGTGCACATACTATGATGGGTGTATTTGGAGACTTTGTTCCCAATGAAATAAGCAAGATCTCTCCCTTCCTTGCATTACCTTGTTTGGACCACCATTGAACACTGTGCAGATGGCCCTCCAATAATCCTTGAAAATCAGCGCTTGGGTGTCCACACTTCTACATCACCTCATTCATTGTTGGGACCTGAAATGCGCCTGACACTGGCTCTCTAGGACCTCTAAGACACACAAGACACACCACACAGCCTCATAGCCAGGAGTATCTAGGACTCACACTACACTAAACTCTGATATCAATTTTGCGTTTGTAATAGGACACAGTCCAACATTTAGCTTCCCTTCTCCTCAAAGGGAGATCCCATAACATATAGGTATAATACCTCGTATTACATACATAGGGAAGCACCTCTTGACTGACTTCCACGGCTCCACTGTAGCTCTCCTGTGCAGCTCTCCTACATCAAGGGGATTGGCTCCAAGATGTGCTGCCTAACATATAAAACATAACATACAAACTCCACTCTTTTCTTGTTTTGTACTATCCAGGAATATATAGATCCTCACCAAACAGTCCCAAGGAAATCGTACAACTAATCTACAGCTTAGGCTCCTTTTCGCTCCATGTATAAGTCATGTCCTAAGAAAACAATTGCTATGCAATCCAGGACTGATACCATGCCATGTGTCATGCATAGTGCATATGATCCTAGTGCACAATCAATATTTATCAAATCAGCATTTTGTGATGTGAAAAAATAGCCCTTTCATTATCTTCACTAAACGTATGCTTCGATGTATGGAGACTAGCAACAATTTCTCGTACTACTAGCCTCTTAAACTGAAATATTGCAATTCTTAATGAAATGCATAGTCAAATATTTCAAATATTCAAACCCTCTCAGTCCTCTTAATCTCTTAACCTTACCCTTTCCCTCTAATGTTTAGGTTATGCTGTGTTGCATAAGTGTAGGGTTTTATTTCGTATGTATTTTTCTCATAAAACGGAAATACCCATGAACTATGACATATAAACAAAGAAAAACTGAAGCCAAACTTCATGCCTAAGCTTTGTTATACAACCACAACCATGAATCATAATTTTCTAGATTTTTATAATGCGAGAATCCTAATTTTTCCAAATTTTAGCTATTTTTCTCTATTTATTTTTCCATAAAAATAGGTTATTCTCTTATCTATGATTAGTGACTGATTATGATATCTAAAAGATGTTTTTAATCAAAATTTTATCCCATGCGCATCTCTTTCCCCCACCCGAAACCAACAAAATCTTCATTTTTACTCTAAAAAGACGCTTTTCGGATTGTAATTCAATCATTACCACTATTTATCATTACGGGTCTGCATTTCTTTTATGCACAACCCTCAATCATAATGAAAAAAATATTTAAACAATTTTTTGTTCCATATGAATTTCATTTAGACCATCAAGTATTTAAAAAAAGCAAATTTCCTTTGTAAAAATGAGGCATACCGCTTATGCATGTGTTGTGGGTCTTTTAATAATTGATACAGACTGCCAATGGACCATTCGACGATTATTATTCAGTGTGTTGAACGCCTTCCCTCATCCTTCTCTTGATCTTGGAGCAATCTGATCGTTATCAGACAAGCATCCTTCAGCCCCTCTTCTTCTTGATTCCTTCCACATGAATTGCCTCTTAGGGGAGAGAGAAAGATTGGTTTTTTATCTTCTGATCTAGGCAGCCATTTCATGGGCTGGAGGCGGTGATGGGGAGCAAAGGAAGAATGTAGATCATTGCTACCATTGGTTTAGGGGGTTGCATTGAGGTGGGAGATGGCTTGTAGCCCCCGCCCCCCCACTCCCATTTTTCTGTCGTGTGCCGCCATGGAGAAGTTTTCTTTTTTCGCCCATTAAAAAAATGCCCCCCCCTTCACGGAAAAATTTTGGGGTGTGACCTTTGGCTCTTAAGCCCCTTTAAGCTTGATTTCCTTAGTCTTCACCTTCGGGCACCCCCATTTGATTGTCCAGCATCAAAATCGCGATCTGAAAAATTCGGCACGTCCGTATCGAAGTCCCCCACTTCTAGGCGTCTCATGAAGTCTCATCTGAAATCCTGAGAAACTATAGAAATTACCCAACCATTGCTCGGTGGGTCTTTAAAGCACTTTTGAAACTCGTCGGCTACTTGCTGCTTGAAATCGACCCATTGCATATGCCACCTTCGACGGAGTTTATTTTTCCCTTGAAATTTGGATTTTTGGAAAATTTTAAGCACCTTCCAAAGGCAAAAATCATTGCTCATTGGGAACTATGAGATAGGGCAACTCAGCCCATTGAACCCCACGAACAAATCTGCACATCAACACAACCACAAAGAGCGTCAAACTGATACAAAATAGATACACAACAAAACACATCACAACTCTCACCCTATCCCCTATCAAGACCAAGGCATGAAGTCCACGAGGAGTAGGCTTAGCATAATCTGAAAGAAAGTCTAAAGCTAGCCACTAAACCAACTATTCAACAAGCTAAAAAACTATCAAAAAGGTCATCTTAAGTGGTACCATCCTAACTAAGGACAACTCAACCAAGAGCTTCTCCTAGGCGAGGACTTCTATAGCATGATTAAAAAATATTTTCTTTTAACATAAGAGGGTTGACGGCATTCAGCCGTAGGAGGAACCCCATGTGTATGTGATTCGAGCCTTTTGGCTATGTGAAAGGGACTCCCTCTGAGGAGTAATATTGGGTTAGGATCAGTTGGACTACAACGTATTACAAACGCAATGTTTAGGAAGGCAGAGATTTTGATAGACGCTCCTGGCCGCGAGGCCGAGGGGTTGTCTTCCTTTTAGGCCTTTATTTTTCCATACTCGAGCATGTAAAAAGGAGGGAGCTAAGCGTAATGACCCAAGGAGAACAAGGCATCGGCCTCAAGTCCTGTCTTAGTACCCAAGAACCTACCAAGCCCTCGCAAGGTGACACTTGATCCTTTTCTAACACTCACTTTTATTTTCACTACAACCTTCTCTTATTTTTATTCTTTCAGCTAGATGCCACCCCTAGGAAGAGAAGGCATCAACCTTGGGTCTTGCTTGTCCCCAGGAACCTACCAAGCTTGCACAAGGCAATGAACAATTGCTCAAGGAATTTTCTTTCTTTCCTTTTCTATTTTTAGAGAGAGGTTAGAACCCCTTTTTACACACCTTTGTATATGTATCTTTTAGAAAGCTTTAAAACTTGTTCGTGTCTGGATATTTAAGGGAAAGCTTCTCTAACTGCCTCACACTAAATAACAAAAAATCCTAGAATGGCCGCCTAGATGGTCAACATAACATGGTCACTAGAGCTTCCTTCTAAAACGGGTCTTTCAATGCTTGACAATGCCATTGCAGGAGGCAAGGACTACTCAGACCTCCCATAGATATACCTAACCTAAACCTGGGACTTCAGGCCTTGATTGCCGATCCCCAACAAACCAAAAAGAAAGTAACCCCGACATACACATATAACCTTATTTGCTTAAGGGGAAAACCTCGTGAAGGGGACAAAATCACTTGGAATGGCCACAAGAAGCTCTTCCGCAGAGCAGCAAAAGCTCCCTCCAATGACTTAGGCAACCTGTATGATGCAATCACTAAAACAGAAAACTATTAAACATACATGCACCAAACAAACATATGGCCCTCTTTGCCTAAATAAATAGCACATTTTATTGCAAAATTGGTTGGCCCTCTTGGACTAATGAAATCAAACATTAAAACTCTTAAAGAAAATGGCCCTCTTGGCCTAAAGAAATCAAGCAAACTAGCCCATATAAAGCCCTTCTTGGAAAATTTTATAAATAGGCAACTATATGCTCCAGTCCAAGGAGGAAATAGGGTTCTTGCCCTAAACTAAATGCATCAATTTGTGATCCATACCTCTTTCATATATAGCAAGAGGCGTATGCATAACATGTCGTCTGATCAATCTATGGGCCCAAGATAATAGTAGTAAATGGGTCTCGACCACTCTTTGCATTACCCATACCAACCATCACCTGCCATATAACGTGTGGTCTGATAAAATTTCCCACAAATGACTAGGTCCTATCTCATTATCAATAGCAACATCCAGACTAGGACCATAGTTGAAGAAGAGGTCCTCTTCATAAGCAAAATTTGCTAAGGAATCTGCAAAATGATTCCAAGAACATGGCCATTTCCAAAGAGGGGGAGAATAAGCAACTATCCTTTGGAAATAATACACTCAGATATTTGAGGCCCATGTCAAAATGTTTCTATGAGCGGAAGATGTAGATCCTATATCACTTTCATTGATGATTTTAGCAGAATGACTTGGGTGTACTTTATGCAGCATAAAAGTGAAGCATTTGAAAAGTTCTTGGAATTTAAATCTATGGCTAAAAAGTAGTTTGGATGCTACATAAAATGTTTGAGGTTAGATAATGGTGGAGAGTGCATGTCATATGAGTTTTGTGACTTCTTGAGAGATCATGGTATCAAAAGGAAATTGACATGCAGGTACACACCTCAACAAAATGGTGTGGCTAAAAGGAAGAATCGGATTATTGCAGAGGTTGCAAGGGCAATGATGAACCAAATGAACATGCCATTGTCATATTGGGCCGAAGCAGTGCATACTGCAGTTCACATTATGAATAGAACACCTACAGCCTTGCTCATAATATGTCACCATATGAGAGAATGTATGGCAGGACACCCACTGTTGCATACCTTAGAGTCTTTGGATGTGTCTGTTATGTTCATGTTCCGGATGATTTGAGAAAGAAGATGGAATCTAAGGTTGCAAAATGCATTTTCCTTGGATATCCTGACGAGAAGAAGGGATACAAATGCTATGATCCAATGAGTAAGGAAGTATGCATAAGTAGGGATGTTAGATTCAGTGAATATGAATCATGGTACAAGCCCAAAATTGCAGTGGATGTTGATTCCTATGAAAGCAATGATGATGATGGCTATGGAACGAAAATTTCAGCAAACAACAAGGCTGAAAATCAGCATGTGGAAGATGCTTCAAGACCTCAAGAGAATGTGGAAAGCAGTGGCAGCTATAGTCCATGGAGTGGTAGATTGAGAAATGCACAAAGGAGTGCAGAAGTTGCAAAAGGAAAGAGACCTATGACTGAAAGTTCAAAAGATGAATCTATAGATGACGAGTATGGCATTCCATATGTTAAAACACCTGGCACTAGAAGTGTAGGAAACTATGTGCCACCACATGCTAGATCAGATGAGACACACGGTAGTGCACCTCAATTGAGAAGGTCAGAAAGGGTAAGGTATCCCGTTGATAGATTGACTTATAATGGGTTCATGAAGATGCATTATGCATACATGGTTTCTTATGTACAACATGTGGAGCCTACTTGCTTTGAAGAAACATTAGAGAGCAAAGAGTGGAGACAAGCAATGGATGAAGAGATGGATGCACTAAGGAAAAAGAAGACTTGGGATTTGGTGAAACTACCTCATGGCAAGAAATCCATTGGATGTAAATGGGTTTATAAGGTCAAATGTAAGTCGGATGGTTCTCTTGAGAGGTATAAAGCAAGGCTGGTTGCAAAAGAATATGGACAAACTTATGGTTTGGACTATGAAGAAACATTCAATCCAGTAGCTAAAATGACGACAGTGAGATCAGTAATTAATTTGGCTTCTATCTATGGTTGGAAGCTTTATCAAATGGATGTGAAAAATGCATTTTTGAATGGAAATTTAGAAGAGGAAGTGTACATGGATCAACCAGAGGGCTATGTGGATCCAAAATACCCACATTATGTATACAGGTTGAAGAAGGCTTTATATGGACTAAAGCGAGCACCAAGAGCATGGTGTGATAGAATCAGCAAATTCTTATGCAGTATGGGATTTCAGTAGAGCAAAGCTAATTATTCACTTTATGTGAGGCATACAGAAGATGGTATGGTTGTTGTGGTCATCTATGTTGATGATCTCATTATTACAGGTACACTTGAGAAGGAGATTTGCACAACTTAAACGGCAGGGGAAAGAGGGGTTTTAATGCTGAGTAGTTGCTAGAAACATATGAAATTATAATCCCTTTTTTTTCATACCATATAGGATGTTTATAAATTAAGCTAAAAGGGGTTAAGCAGCACCAGGATGCTCGGGGTTGACCCCGAGCAATGAAGCATGACATATAGGCTGAAATTATGGAAATAAATGTTTGTTACACTGCACAATGCTTATTTATAAAACAAAAAATGTTTGAGTACTATGGCATTCACAGTTGTATTGTGCATATCACATAGTAATTCGTGGATACATTCTTGGATACATTGCAATTGGTTTCTTATACATATGACCCACACTGAGTTGTGAGGCACCTAAGCTGTAGGTTTAGGCATTCAGGTTCCTTGGAAAATTGTTAAGTGATGAAATATCTTATCTCATAGATCATTTTAAAATGAGAGGGGATCTTGTTACGTCTGTGTTATTTGTGTTAGTGGTTCATTGAGGGGCCAATTCTCTCAGTGTAGGAGAGTTGCAGTGGGGCCATGGCATTCAGGCAAGGGGTGCCTCCTTATGTTTGTGCTTACGAGGTATTTTATACCAATCTATATGTAGGGACTCCCTTTGAGGAGTGTGGGGAAGGCTTAAACATTGGATTATGATCCAAAACAAACGCAAAATGTACAATAGAAATTAGGGCAGTGTGTTCGTTATACGCTCCTAGCAAACTGACCGCGAGGCCGAGGGGGTGTGTGTAACGTGTCCACTAGAATCATCCCGGACACGTCTTAGCAGTCCATCGGGAAGGATGTCTAGAAAGCTCCGCCCGGCACTCCCATGGAATGTTACGGGACTTGCGATCTAGGTCTTCCCGCGTCTGCCACGTAGCGGAAGTATCCTGGCCGTTCCCACTTAGGATCGACCTGAATTTGGGTTTTCCTGTTTGGTCATTAGCTAGCAACAAATAGTGTCGGACCCGAGCGAACTACTTTACGCAGAAACGCCAGGTCCGAAGCGGATTCACGCTGCACTTGGTTCAAGGAGAATGGGAAACGAGAGGGATGCAAGGCTCGACCTCTCTGCCATGAGGCATAGTCCCATTCCGTTCCCCTAAAACAGCGTAAATCGGGTAGGATGTAACACTAGGTCATCGTCCTCGTTATTCGCTTTGATACTGAAGATCAACCTGATGTTCGTCGAAGACTTTGAGAAAAGTTCCCGGCTAACCGGGACCACCCGTCCATAGGACGGACCCATGGTCCATCCTCCGCACTTTCCTCGGTTTGTTTTAGTTATGTAATTACCTACCACATTAATTTGACATATAACAAACAGCTTCCTTGATTAACCCTGTTAAGCACTGGTTCCTTCACGTAATCTTATCACAGGACATAAAGAAAACAATGCCAAACAACTTCTTTGTTATCATTTTATCCTTTTATCTTTGAAATACAAGGAGTTCCCGCCCGTAGGCGTATTCATAATCCGCCCGAAGGCTATCCAGTAATCCACCAGGGATCACTAATCCAAGTTTCCGCCCGTAGACTAGTATGCGGGCCTCGAGATCCAATCCCGAGTCACGTTAGCCTCTTGTGCAGGGCCCGGAAGGCGAGGGATTTACAGCCAGAGCCCCCCCTGGCACCCAAGCGTCCTCCTGCTCCAAGCAGAACTCAACGGAGAGACCTCTCACGGCGGGTTCGGTCCACGTTCCCGGCGCGGTTAACAACCCCCTTGGTTAGGGTCAGGCAGGCAGTCGGGGGTAACTGAAGCTGCCTCTCCCTTCAGGCTTCAACCTGAAGTATTTAGATATATTTTCGTCCTTTAGTTCATTGAGCAAACAATGCAAACAATGCTTTCCAACTGTTACAAGCACAATCAATTTCCAATGGTCGTTTAGCTGGCAAACTGTTAAGGAGTGACTTCTTTTCTCCGAATGCAACCCGCATTCGATCCGGAATCAATTGCAACTTGGCAAGATTCCTATCATTCTTGGGTTAGGGTCATACCCTACCAATACTTTAGGTTTTGTTGTGGTAGGTTCCAGCGACCATGTCGCTTTAGTTTATTGTCTGGTCATTTGCTTCAAGGCAAATACCTAACTTCCCTTTTCCTTGGCAATTATCCCCCAAGAAAAGTGAGTAACTGGATGATTACTCATCCTCTTGTAAGTTAAATTCTTTCAATAACTTGCCAACCTCATTTCGAGAGATGACAAAACTCTCTTGTGGACAAATCTCAAGTCTATACGATGTTGCAACCTTTTTGCACATGTGTTCCATCATTCCACGGGATCATTCTACCCAATTGCTTAGCGTTTTCCGGTCACGGAATTTACCTCCAGCCGAGTGGCAGGGTTTTAGGGTATCCTCCAAACCATTCCTAATTATGTTGGCCCATGATCCTAAAAATAGGCAACTCCGTCGGAGTTTCATCATTTTAAACGAATGATCCTTGGGATAAAACCTTAGATCATTTCATGCATGAGCATCCAATTGACTCAACATTTAGTGAATGTGTGTAAGATCTTTGGGTTTGCGGGTTTTGACTTGGCAACAAGTGTAAAACTAGGTCGAATTCTTATCGCACTAAACCCTAGTTAGCACTTGGGATACTTATCATATCGTCTGAACCATGCCCATATGAATCCCGTGTGGTTTATGTGATTTAGACAACACAATATACTTGTCCTGCGACAAGGATGAACCTTTCCCAAAGGTAATAAACTAGATTTAATGGAGAACAACAGTTACAACTACACCAATATGTGTAAACATGCGATTCACTGCTTCTACGCATCACATGGTTCACAATAACCCTATTCTTCCTTGGTAAGGTAAAAATGCCTGATAATCCGGACACTAACTTCCCTAGGTCCTACTTACATCAAATAATCATTCCACTTTCAAGTCCATAGATCATTCTCGTGCCCCTCTATTCCTTTTCGAATAACGTCTTATGGGTGTTAACTTTCCCTCATGAATCATTACAAGGAAGATCTATCTAAAAATGGGACATGCCATTAATCTTCCCATGCCTAGTAAAAAGGTGTACCTCAATAATTTCAACCTTGTAATGAGGCAACAGTTGTCCTAGGCTCGTCGCTTTTGAATGCACAAAAAGAAACTTACTAATAAGGTCCTGCAAATGCATAGACACCTTATGTTCTTTTCATTAACTCCATTGAACGTACCAATGATCAATTGTCATATCTTAAGCTATTCCTAATAAATGTTCAAATAGCCAATTCATTTTCCAATTGCATTTAACTTGACTAGTTGAACTCGAACATGCATGAGTGCTTCCTAATTCGTGAAGTTATCGTAAATAATTCCAATACTTTTGTGTGGAATCCAAATAGATAAAACCTGGACTTGCGGACTCCGGGAAATATCCACGTATGCTCGGGGTGAACCTCCCGCATCGCACCTTGTGATCTTTCTAGAGACCATCGCGAATTCGATCTCCAGTTAGCCTTTGTGGACTTCAACTTTTTGCCTTGGCTTGCAGTTTTTATGACCTTGGTCCGCCTCCCTTGTATGCGCAATTTCCTTTGAGATATGGCTTCCTTGACCGAAGTTCCGACTTGCGGAATTTGACTTGGGAAGGCCTTAGGGTTCTTATGAGGTCCCTTGGACAATGGAGGTTTGAGAACTTTAATCCACCTTGAAATTCCGGGTTTAGGAAGGATTTTGTGGGCCTTACGATGATGTTCGCGGAAAAGGGCTCTTGCGAATGGGCCTTGCAAGAATGGAGACTTTAGAGTTCTTCTTCTCCTTCCCTAAAATCCTAGGCCCAGCCTTGTGGGTGATTGGTGGGAAGGCCTTATAGGCTTCCTCTTCGAAACCCGAGGTGAAAAATTGGACTTTTGGAGGATCTAGTGGAATGGGGCTTTAAATCCGAGCCTAGAAGGCTTATGGGTGATCGGTGGAAAGGGGCTTGTGTTGGAAATCCACGAGAAGGGGGAAAACTTACACCGGGCTAATATGAGCTTGTGTGGGAATACAATGGGAAAGGGGGATTGAATCCCGGGGTAAAAAAAATGGGCTTATAAAGGCCTCCACGGGAAGGGGGCTTTGAGAAGCCCCCTTAGAAGCTTCCTAGAGAAGCTTCTTAAGAAGCTTCTCCAGCAGCGTCCACGTGTGGAGGAGGAGGGGGATCGTAATCCAGTGGCGGCGGACTGAAGGCCTGGCGACTGGCGGATTGGGCGGCTGCGGCGGCTGGTGGACTGGGCGGCAGCGCGGCGGCTCCACGGCGGCCTCCTCCCTTCACGTCGGCACCTCCTCCAGCTCCTCTCACCCTCCACACGGCGACCTTCTCTCCCCTTCACACAGCCGTCCCCTCCTTCTCACAGCCATCCTTCCTCCACACGGCCACCTCCCTCCTTCACACGGCGACTTCCTTCTCATGGCGACGGCCTTCACACGACAGTCTTCTGCCCATTCCTTCTCACGTCCGGCACCTTCTCTCTCTCACGCCCTTCTTTCCTTTTTCTCTCCCCCCCCCAAGAGGGGGTTCGTATAGTCCAAGGGGGGAGAGGGGACCTCCCCACGTGGCCTGTTGCATGGCTCTCTCCCCCACGTCCTCATGCTCCCCTAGCCCATCCCTTTCCCCCAGCCACACATCGGCTGGGGAGAAAAAAAATTTGCAATAATTCCACCTTTATCCCCTTATCCTCCTCCCAAGAGGGAGTTTTCCCGCGGCTATGTAGGATTGAATCCCCGGCCTTAATTTCGTAAGGTGGAGTGTCTCCATTTCCCGCGTGTGGCTATAGATTAGCTGCTGGCACTAGTGATAATCTTTGCACGAGATTTACACGACGTGCGGGAAGTCAATATTTACGGCACGCAGTGTGCGGAAATATTACATTCTCTCCCCCTTAGAAGAATCGAGATGTCCTCATCTCGAGATAAACTGGGGATATCGCAGATTGAGAGAGCTTTCATCCATCCAGGTAGCATCCTCCTTAGGATAATCTTTCCACTGGACGAGGCATTCTCTCAAGGTCCTGGATCTTAGTTAGCATCTAAAATCTTGTCCGGCCTTAGTTCAAGGACTCCTTGACTAGGCATTACAATTTTGTTGGTCATCAAGTACATGATTAGGGCTAGGTACATACTTCATTCTTCAATAGACTGTTATGGAATACATTATGAACCTTTAGGTTTTCAGGGAGTTGTAGTCTATAAACATTAGGTCTTAAGCACTTGAGGATCTTGTATGGTCCACAATACCTTGGACTTAGCTTCCTGCAATCTCCTAAGGATAGAGAACTCTTCTTTGGGCATACGTGAATGAAGACCATGTCTCCTTCCTCAAATATTCTATCTTGACACTTCAATTTCGTGTATGCCTTCTGTCTATCCTTCGTAGCTTTGATGTCCCGATAGAGTGAAATCATAAGCTTCGCACAATATCTTCTATTTAAATAACTGGCTTGCTCATATACATGCTCTCATTCTATAGTAGACATGTCCATTATTGACAGAGAATTCACGATACTTAGCCTCTAGCTTTTGTTCCTGGTCCTTGATAGAGACTTCCCTTAGCATCCTTTGATAGGCTAGATTATGGCATCCTTCCTCTCTAGCTAGCTCAAGTATTAGGTCGTTTGGCATGGACACCTCTGTAGCTAGAGATCTAGCTATTGATAAATTTTGCAAGATTAATGAATTAAGGAATGCCTTGCGATTGAATGCATCAACAACTACATTCTTCTTTCCAGGTTGGTACTTGATCTTAAAATCATATTCCTCCAATACTTCAATCCGTCGACGTTGCCTCATGTTGAGCTCGTTCTGGGTAAAAATCCATTTGAGGCTCTTATGATTGGTTACTAGAGTAAACTTGTTACCCAACAGGTAGTGTCTCCAAAGCTTTAAAGCATGGATGAGAGCTAATAACTCCAGATCATGCGTGGCATAATTCTTTTCGTGACTCTTCAATTTCCTTGAAGAATATGCTGATGATTTTCCTACATGAGCACATATCTTAAGGCAAGCATGCTAGTATCAGTTACTACCTCTACTTCTTACTGTGGTCTAGAAGTTTTAGGATCGGTGCTGATACCAAACTTTGCTTCAACCTATCGAAGCTAGTTTGTTCGGCAGTTGACCATGCAATGGACATTTGCTTCCTCAATAATTCTGTCAAAGGTGCTGCAATCAAGGCATAGTTTTAGATGAAGACCCCATACCATCCTGTCAATCCAAGAAAGCTGAGTATTTCTTTGACAGTTGTTGGTATTTGGCCATCCTAGAACATTTCTAACTTAGGCTGGCTCCACTGAGATTCCTTTTTCCGATATGATGAATTCTAGATGATCATTCTGATGTTTGAGGAACGTGCAATTCCATCATCTTAGCATACCGCTTGCGTGACCTCCTTGTCTCAAGGAAAATCCGAAGTTGGGATTCATGATCTCCTTCCTGTTTGGAATAGAGTGTCGTCGAAGAAGACAAGCACGAAATCATCAAAATATGGTCTAAAAATATCCTGCATTAATCTATTGAAGGTGGCAGGTGCATTTGTAAGGCCGAATGACATAACCAAGAATTCAAAGTGCCCATATCTTGTATTGAAGGCCGTTTTTGGAATATCCTCATCCTTGATCCTGATTTGATAGTAGCCTGACCTGAGATCAATTTTGGAGAAGATCTTTGCACCTTGAAGACGATCAAGAAGCTCGTCTATTCTAGGAATAGGATACTTGTTCTTGACTGTTGATTGATTCAACCCACGGTAATCAATACATAGCCGAAGTGTCTCATCTTTCTTTTTCTGGAATAGGACTGGAGCTCCCCATGGTGAATTGCTAGGCCGGATGTAACCTTTGTTTAACAGTTGCTTGAGTTGTTCCTTCAACTCAATAGCTTCCGATATAGACATTCTATAGGGTCTCTTCGCAATTGGCGCAACTCCTATTACTAGCTTGATCTCATGATCTACTTCTCTTTAAAGCGGGAGTTCTGTTAACTCTTCAGAACTACGTCCCCGTATTCCTTTAGCCAAATGACCAAATCACTTTACTTCAATATTCATAGTCAAGACAATCGGGGAAAAGTTTTGTTCCATTCATATCAGCATAGCCCTTTCAGGCACAATTATTTCTTGGGGCGATGGAACAAGTTAATACATTAATTCGAGGAGAATAAGATATTGTTGCATTCAGCTACAGGAACTGAGTAGTAGTACGGTTTGGGGTCATCGATCTTCAGGAATCGATAGTTCATTGGAAGATTAGGGTATCTTTTCCTTTGATATCCATTCTTCTCATGACGTCCCAAAACCTTGATTCGGTCGGCAGAGATTCTTTGAATTACTTCTCCGTACACATACTTATTCTGGTTAACCCTTCGACCTCCAACCTGTAGAGTCGCGTTTGCGTGAGCCTCAACAAAGATGAACAGCTTTACGATCTTCAAATCCTCCATCCACTTGATTCTCTTCAAGTTAATTTGAAGGTACGTAGGTCGATAGGCAGTTATGTAATAGATCCCTGAAACACCCATCCATCTCTGTTCCACGTACACAGGCGATTGGCAAACTGTTAAGGAGTGACTTCTTTTCTCCGAATGCAACCCGCATTCGATCCGGAATCAATTGCAACTTGGCAAGATTCCTATCATTCTTGGGTTAGGGTCATACACTACCAATACTTTAGGTTTTGTTGTGGTAGGTTCCAGCGACCATGTCGCTTTAGTTTATTGTCTGGTCATTTGCTTCAAGGCAAATACCTAACTTCCCTTTTCCTTGGCAATTATCCCCCAAGAAAAGTGAGTAACTGGATGATTACTCATCCTCTTGTAAGTTAAATTCTTTCAATAACTTGCCAACCTCATTTCGAGAGATGACAAAACTCTCTTGTGGACAAATCTCAAGTCTATACGATGTTGCAACCTTTTTGCACATGTGTTGCATCATTCCACGGGATCATTCTACCCAATTGCTTAGCGTTTTCCGGTCACGGAATTTACCTCTAGCCGAATAGCAGGGTTTTAGGGTATCCTCCAAACCATTCCTAATTATGTTGGCCCATGATCCTAAAAATAGGCAACTCCGTCGGAGTTTCATCATTTTAAACGAATGATCCTTGGGATAAAACCTTAGATCATTTCATGCATGAGCATCCAATTGACTCAACATTTAGTGAATGTGTGTAAGATCTTTGGGTTTGCGGGTTTTGACTTGGCAACAAGTGTAAAACTAGGTCGAATTCTTATTGCACTAAACCCTAGTTAGCACTTGGGATACTTATCATATCGTCTGAACCATGCCCATATGAATCCCGTGTGGTTTATGTGATTTAGACAACACAATATACTTGTCCTGCGACAAGGATGAACCTTTCCCAAAGGTAATAAACTAGATTTAATGGAGAACAACAGTTACAACTACACCAATACGTGTAAACATGCGATTCACTGCTTCTACGCATCACATGGTTCACAATAACCCTATTCTTCCTTGGTAAGGTAAAAATGCCTGATAATCCGGACACTAACTTCCCTAGGTCCTACTTACATCAAATAATCATTCCACTTTCAAGTCCATAGATCATTTTCGTGCCCCTCTATTCCTTTTCGAATAACGTCTTATGGGTGTTAACTTTCCCTCATGAATCATTACAAGGAAGATCTATCTAAAAATGGGACATGCCATTAATCTTCCCATGCCTAGTAAAAAGGTGTACCTCAATAATTTCAACCTTGTAATGAGGCAACAGTTGTCCTAGGCTCGTCGCTTTTGAATGCACAAAAAGAAACTTACTAATAAGGTCCTGCAAATGCATAGACACCTTATGCTCTTTTCATTAACTCCATTGAACGTACCAATGATCAATTGTCATATCTTAAGCTATTCCTAATAAATGTTCAAATAGCCAATTCATTTTCCAATTGCATTTAACTTGACTAGTTGAACTCGAACATGCATGAATGCTTCCTAATTCGTGAAGTTATCGTAAATAATTCCAATACTTTTGTGTGGAATCCAAATAGATAAAACCTGGACTTGCGGACTCCGGGAAATATCCACGTATGCTCGGGGTGAACCTCCCGCATCGCACCTTGTGATCTTTCTAGAGACCATCGCGAATTCGATCTCCAGTTAGCCTTTGTGGACTTCAACTTTCTGCCTTGGCTTGCAGTTTTTATGACCTTGGTCTGCCTCCCTTGTATGCGCAATTTCCTTTGAGATATGGCTTCCTTGACCGAAGTTCCGACTTGCGGAATTTGACTTGGGAAGGCCTTAGGGTTCTTATGAGGTCCCTTGGACAATGGAGGTTTGAGAACTTTAATCCACCTTGAAATTCCGGGTTTAGGAAGGATTTTGTGGGCCTTACGATGATGTTCGCGGAAAAGGGCTCTTGCGAATGGGCCTTGCAAGAATGGAGACTTTAGAGTTCTTCTTCTCCTTCCCTAAAATCCTAGGCCCAGCCTTGTGGGTGATTGGTGGGAAGGCCTTATAGGCTTCCTCTTCGAAACCCGAGGGGAAAAATTGGACTTTTGGAGGATCTAGTGGAATGGGGCTTTAAATCCGAGCCTAGAAGGCTTATGGGTGATCGGTGGAAAGGGGCTTGTGTTGGAAATCCACGAGAAGGGGGAAAACTTACACCGGGCTAATATGGGCTTGTGTGGGAATACAATGGGAAAGGGGGATTGAATCCCGGGGTAAAAAAAATGGGCTTATAAAGGCCTCCACGGGAAGGGGGCTTTGAGAAGCCCCCTTAGAAGCTTCCTAGAGAAGCTTCTTAAGAAGCTTCTCCAGCAGCGTCCACGTGTGGAGGAGGAGGGGGATCGTAATCCAGTGGCGGCGGACTGAAGGCCTGGCGACTGGCGGATTGGGCGGCTGCGGCGGCTGGTGGACTGGGCGGCAGCGCGGCGGCTCCACGGCGGCCTCCTCCCTTCACGTCGGCACCTCCTCCAGCTCCTCTCACCCTCCACACGGCGACCTTCTCTCCCCTTCACACAGCCGTCCCCTCCTTCTCACAGCCGTCCTTCCTCCACACGGCCACCTCCCTCCTTCACACGACGACTTCCTTCTCATGGCGACGGCCTTCACACGACAGTCTTCTGCCCATTCCTTCTCACGTCCGGCACCTTCTCTCTCTCACGCCCTTCTTTCCTTTTTCTCTCCCCCCCCCCAAGAGGGGGTTCTTATAGTCCAAGGGGGAAGAGGGGACCTCCCCACGTGGCCTGTTGCATGGCTCTCTCCCCCACGTCCTCATGCTCCCCTAGCCCATCCCTTTCCCCCAGCCACACATCGGCTGGGGAGAAAAAAAATTTGCAATAATTCCACCTTTATCCCCTTATCCTCCTCCCAAGAGGGAGTTTTCCCGCGGCTATGTAGGATTGAATCCCCGGCCTTAATTTCGTAAGGTGGAGTGTCTCCATTTCCCGCGTGTGGCTATAGATTAGCTGCTGGCACTAGTGATAATCTTTGCACGAGATTTACACGACGTGCGGGAAGTCAATATTTACGGCACGCAGTGTGCGGAAATATTACAGTGTGGTTTCTTGAGTATAGAGAGGCCCGATCAGTGCCTATAGTGAGTGTCAATCCCGATGAAAAATTATTCTTAGGAAATGTTTTGAGAATTGTAGACAGTTCTTCATTGCTCTTAACCCTAGAAAATTTGTATTTGGAGTGCCCTAAGGGTTGTTGGTTGGCCATGTGGTAAAAGACCTCAAGACCTCAAGACCTTGAAAAGATAAAAGTTATAGTCTCTATGAGCCCGCCACATAATCCAAAAGAGGTGCATAGCTTTCTGTCATTAGTGGGATATTATCAAAGATTTATCATTGCACTGCCAAAAAGAGCATTGCCATTGATGACGAGCCTTCTATCTTTGAACTGTCTGTTTGAGTGGAATGAAGCCTATCAAGTATCCTTTGAGGATGTGAAGCAAGAATTAGTGAAAGCACCAATCCTAAAAGCACCCAAAAGAAGTGAAGTCTTCTATATATTTTTAGCAGCCACAATGTATAGTATCAGCTCTGTTGTTTAACTCAAAATTGGGATGAGAAATGGTATAATCCAATTGCCTTTGCTAGTAGGAAATAGGGGATATCTGAAGTTAATTATATATACATGGAGAAATTGTGCCTTGGAATGGTTTTTGTTGTGATAAATAAATTTAGACATTATATTCTCTATGAGAAGATAGTATTCTTTACGAAGGTAGAAGGACTCAGATTGTTGCTGAACAAGTTGTAACCACCTGACTGTTTAGTAAAGTGGTTAATCACTTTGCGGGAGTTCAATTATGAGATTAGGAGCAAGCCACCAAAGCTGCAGGGTATTTTAGAATGTCTTGTGGATTTCGGGGAGCCAAAAGAAATTCTAGCTAAGGGAAGTGATATTGAAGGTCTAATTAAAATCAATATAGCTTCAATCCCTTCCTGGTATGCAACTATAACACATTATTTATCTACACAAGGATTTGGGGCTGCTTTATCAAACTCTGAAAAGAGAAAGATCAAGCAACAAGCATTACACTTTTCGATTATAGCGGGTGTCTTGTATCGGAGAGGAGTAGATGATATTTATCATCATTGTGTAGTACCCCATGAGGTACCATTTATTCTTGAGGAGTGGCATGATTCAGCATGTGGGGGACATTATGTTGGCTGACTTGCCGTCCAAAAAGCTCTCTGTGCTGGATATTGGTGGCCATCAATTTTCCAAGATTCTTTTAGTTATATTAAGCGTTGTGATGTCTGTCAAAGATGTGACGCGAGGGAAAATCGTAGTTGACCTCTCAATCCCATTTTGGTTATGTTACCCTTTGAAAAATGGGGTATTGATTTTGTGGGACCAATATAACCTTCATCAGCTACACGAAAGCGGTATATTGTTGTAGCAATGGACTACTTTACAAAGTGGTCTAAAGCTCGAGCAACGATGAAGGAAAATGCTAAGGAGATGGCCAGTTTCATTATGGAGCAAATTGTTTGCTACTTTGGTCCACTGAAGGAGATTGTGTCTGACCGAGAGATACACTTCTTGAACAATGTTATAGTGGCTATGACTAAAGCTTTGAAGATTAAGCACAACAAGACTAGCCCATATAATCGTCAAGCAAACCGTCAGGTTGAGAGTACAAATAAAAAACTAGTGGGAATCTTATCCAAGGTAGTATCGGAAAGCAAGCGTGACTTGGATAATAAATTTTATGTAGCCGTTGTCGTCGCGTTAAGAGTTGAAGGTCTACCACCGGGGCTTCTAGTGCAGAAGAAGAGTTTAGGATTCAAGATTCGGAAGGGAAAAATGGATTGGGTTTTAATAAGATTCAGGGTTTAGAAATGATTTAGGTACGGAAGGGGAATTCAAGCCTTTTCACTTTGTACTTAGCATACATGAACAGAAGGATTGAGACTAACTTGAATACATCAAATGCTTCAGGATACATACATCATTTCATAAAGGATATTTTCAGATTTCCAATTCATTTATGAATGTCAAATGCAAGCTCTAATGGCATTTATTTCATGTACAAAGATGGATTTCAATCCTTTGGGTCAAGTATATTGTTGCTCGAATCAAATGCATCCAAGATTTGGGCCAAAGATACATGAAATGGATTGAAAAAGAATAATTTTAGCTTCAGCCCTATTTTAAAACAGAAAATTCCAGCCCATAATCAAGTTCAAAATGAGTGCATAAAATCAAGAAGAAGCACTCTTGATCATCTATGAACAATGTCCTGAAGAAAAGAGGTCATTTTCCTCCATTACAACCATAAAAAACCCATGTTTGCTTATAAAAATAGATCATAACAGTGGGCTGCCCTGTTTATGACTAGTTATTACAGCCTATAATAGTCCGTAAGTCTTCAATATCCTCACCCTTTGCTTGCCCCAAAGTCACTCAAGTACTTGGGCACAAGTCGGGCTTCATTGGACCAAGAATAAGGTAGAGAAGATGAGAGAAGTCGTACATAAGAGCAGGCTGAATACTCTTCTATCAGATTTTCCCTCTTTTATAGACAGTTTCAGCATGCATTTTCGTTAGACTAAAGAGGCAGAGAAGTGGAGCTCTCACCATGTTTACATCTTCAGTAGTTGGGCCTGTTAATCTTCAGTTTGCATGCTCCATTTCATGCATCTCAGCTCCAGCTTTCTTCCAGTTTCCCTCAGACAATGCAGCCCGCATTTTGCGCCGAAAAATGCAGGCTGCTCTCTGCTCAATCCCTGGTCACTTTTTGACCAGCCTAGGTCACTTTGCTGGTCACCTAAGTCAGTTACTTTTGGTCCCATGTGGACCTAGTGGACTTTTGATAGTTTTTGGCAACATTTTTGGGTTTTGACTATATTTTTTACCTGAATTAATGTGATTTATCCAGTAGACTGTCAATTACTTCCAGATGTCCAAGTTATAGATTCCCATAGACTTATTTTTCATAAATGTACATGGTATAACTGCAAATTATATGCTAAATACAAAAGAACTTGTATAACTAAGGTGGTTTTTGTCTAACAATGCCTGAATTTTGTATGCAAATATCTCATATAACTTTCAGTGAAACTCTTCTTGTGTTCATAAGAATCCCATGATTTATATCATAAACAGTAAACTCTTTGACATTCACCCCCTCCTAACCTGCACATCCTCTGGCATGTGCCATTTCATAAGATTACAGGTCAAGGTGGGTCTTCTTCTTCATCTTCATTTTCGAAGTCTTTTTCTTTCTGTATGTCTTCAAGTAGAGGACTCATATCTAAGTCATCAAGTTCATAACTTGAAGATTCTCTTCGTTTGAAGAGTTTGATTCGTTTCCCAGCTATTGGAATCTTAATCATGGTCCCATCCATTTCAGCCAAAGAGTAAGTAGCATTATTATGTACTACTTTTACAACATATGGTCCAAACCATCGCTTGGCTAACTTTCTATGAGCACTATATTGATTGTCCAAGCTGCTATCATAGACAAGAACCCAGTCATTCTCTTGAATAACTCTTGGACGGAGTCGATGGTGCTCATCAAACCTCTTCTTATTCTTTAATCTTGCTGTTTTTAGCCTTTCAATGGCTATTTTTATATCTTCTGGTCTTTGTTCAAGTTGCCTTATGCGTAAAGACAGCAATTCTTCCCTGTTCATGCCTTTATCCCAAGGCAAGATACTCCATGTGACAATAGATTCCTCAATAGGCATAATAGGTGGCTGTCCAAACATGAGTTCAGTTGGCATATATCCTGTTACTGCACTATGGGTTGTTCTATCAGCCCATAATGCGAATGGTAGCATTTTAGGCCATTCCCTAAACTTTCCTTTACATGATTTTGCTAAAGCTTTAAGAATTGGTTGATGACCTCTTTCACTCTTACCATTACCTTCAGGATTATAGGCTGAAGTAAGAGATAGCTTAATTCCCAATTGAGCAAAGAAATGGTGAGCTTCATCGGCATCCAATTCTCCTCTATCAGTGGTTACTTTAGCAACACATCCATACCTACAAAATACTTCTTCAAGTAAAAATCTACAAACAGCATGAGTGGATTTTGTTGTCAAGGCCTTTCCTTCCACTTGATTTGTGAGATCTTCTCTAGCAAGTACTAGATATCTCATGTTCCAAATTCCTGTTGGCATGGTTACTAAATCAATAACCCATCTATAATGAATGGATAAAGGATAGGTAGGCTGAAGCCCATCTCTATGCTTTACCATAGAATACATTTGACAAGCATGACAATACTCAACAAAATGCTCAATGTCTTTATACATGTTTTGCCATCAAAATTTCTCTTTTATTTTGGCAAAAGTACCCCATATGCCTCTATGACCAGCCAATAGGTTTTCATGGAATTCTTGCATGACCTGTCTTTGTGTCTTTTTGTCACCTAAGACACGAACAGGTGCCCTTCCTTTCTTTTTTGCATGCCTCCAAAGGTAGCCATCTTTAAGAAAAAAACCATAGGCTTTTCTCTTAATTCTCTTGAACTCTTGATGAGTCCATTCTTCCTTCTTTGTCATAGTGCTTAAAAATTGGCCGATTTTTAGCCAATCATCTGCATAATATTCTTCTTTAAAGTGTGAACAAACCATAACAAAACATGGAATATGTTGTTTACTAGCTGTCCATTGTCCTTCTTTGGTTGATTCATCCGTCCTTGCTGATGTAAAAGTTGTTTTAACAACTGAACCTGTTGTTCTTGCTGTAATTTTTGTTGTACCTGCATTAATAGCATCATTTATAAATTCTAATTCTTCTTCATCCATCATTTCTTCTTCATCCATATATTTGGCTCGTGAAAGCATGTCAGCAACAACTGGATTATCTCTACCTTCTTTATCGTTCATTAAGAACCTTTGCTCCAAAGCGGATTACATATCTGTTGCCTTCAAGGTCGTCTTGACCAAATGCCCATCCTATTCCAATAGGACTTGTATCCACTGTGAGTATAATGGGCTGTCCATTAGAGTAGTTAGCCCTCTTTAAAGTGGGAGATGAAGTCAGCATTTTCTTGAGTTTCCGAATAGCCTGAGTGTGTTCTTTTGTCCATAGAAACCTTTGGCCCTTTCTTAGATGCTGATAAAGACTTTCAGCAACATGAGCAAAATGTGGTATCCAAATAAGATAGAAGACACATGCACCAAGAAATCTTCTCACTTCTGAAACATTTGTACATTCTTCTTGCATTTTGCTGATTGCATTTATTTTAGATGGAGAGGGCTTTCGGCCATATGGACCACACATATAACCGACCACAAGGACTTCTTCAACTCCAAAAGCAGATTTAGCTCCCGAAAGAGTAAGATGAACTTCTTCAAATTTAGAGAGGATCTGAGCACAATCATTAATATGATCAAAAGCAAACTTTCGACATCCATGTTCATTGAGTTCTTCATTTTTCTCATGAACTTCACATCCTTTAATTAGAATGTCATCAAGAAAAGGAAGAGTCAATTGAGGAATATAATCCCTCAATACTTTATGCATGGCATTCATCATGTGACCTACTGAATTCATAGCCCCTTGAGGTAGAGTACACATGCGGACTAGGCCAAGAGGCGTCTTCATTGTAGTAATGTCATGGCTTTCCAAAGCAAGCTGAAATTGGTCGTAGCCTGAATATAAGTCTCCCATGGAATAGATTGCCCTGCCTGCAAAAGCTTCAGCAAACTCATCCACAATTGGTCCTGATCCAACATTTCTAATAGTGACTTTATTGACGGGTTGTAAATCTTGAATGAATCGTAAAGATCCATTCTTCTTTGGTATGGTAAACCATCGGTTAGAATATGGAGCTGAAGATGGCTCCAATGTTCGCATTTTTTATCTTTTCATTTAAAAGTTCTAATAACTTAGGCAAATGCGCCCTTGGAATCGGAATTGGTTTAAGATTCCAAGGCACATGTGGGACCGTAAAAATTACCATTGGTGCCACAATGCTTGGATCCACACAACCGATTTCATGCAGCTGAAATGAAAAGGCTTTACCATGGTTCTTTAACATCTACATGAAGATTTGTTTTTCAGCCGGCAAGAGGAAAGAGTCTTCACCAATTTTCAGCTTTTGTAGACTTTCAGCTATAAATTGGTGACCAATATCTTTAGGATCACGAAGGCTTGGTTGTTTGGATACCCTTTCTGCCAATCCTTCGGTTTCAGGTGGTAGAGGAGTAGCTACCGGCTTGATCTTCTTATCAACTGTTTTATATTTTGTTTCTACTCTTGCTTCATCCTTGTTTGGCTGTCCAAAAGCTTCATAATCTACAAATTCTTGAATTATGTCATACATATCCAATGTAATACATGTATGGACTGATTTTCAGCTTGATTTTCTGCATGAATGGCTGTATAAATTTCAGCCATTGTATCATTATAATTCAGCCCATAAAATCCTGAAATTTTTTCATTCTCCATTGGCTGAAAAAACCTACAAATCAGCTTTTGGCCTTGCCTCCTTCATATGTGGAGGCAATTTTTTGTGACATGATGCACTACAATAGCCTCCACTTATAGTAGCACTACCCGAAAACCCTTAAATTCTCGGGCATCAGGAGAAATAGGATGATCTCTCAATCGATCCCTATTCTGATGCTGATTAACACAGACAGTTAGAAATTGAACAGCTTTATCATTATCCTTGCTTCTTATCCGAGCATATGATGAATCATCATCAAGAGCCTTTGTCTCTAAACGAAACTCGGAAATAAATGGTTGTCCAATAATGATTGGATAACTGCAGGAATCTTGAACAAAGAAATGAAATTCATCTTTTACATTACCAATAGTAACTTGTACATAAGGACATGCTACATAAAGATCGCCAGAAGAGTTATTGGCTGCCTTCATGCGCCATCCTGGGTCCACATCAATGAGCCATCCACCATTCTCATAGAGACTTCTTGACATAACATTAATTTCTGAACCATGGTCTATAAGGGCAATGCATGGAGTTTCTTTCTCACCGATTTTAACAACAGTTTTAGTAGTCGCCCTTGCCCAATGGGTACGGGAATAGTGACTACTTGGAATAAAGTGAGTTTCACTCTCTTCCTGCATGTTGTAAAGAAAAGTCTCTTTCTTATGCATGGGATGCACTTTAGATTGAGAAGTTTCCACCATTATGGCTTCTTCAACTTCTGTTTCATAAATGTCTTCATCTTTGGCTTCTATGGGCTGCAATCAATTCTTTGATTGCCTCCAATCGAATCCCTTGAGTTTTCAGCTTCTCTTCATCCTGCAAATACACATGAAGTACTTGCAAAAAAGCATGAATAGATTCTTCAGTTTCCTCACCAACATATTGTCTTTTTCATTTAATTACATCAATTATTACATCATGAAATCCTCATTTTGCAATACCGAGAATTTCACCTAATGTAAATTCAATTCTACTTCCAAGAATTCTTTCTTCTAGGATCCGTTTAAGATCCGTTGCGGTCTCTATGTCAGACTGCAACTTGTAAGTGGGATGTTTGCTTTTTCTTTTTCCTTCTGTCTTCTTTGCTTGAGGGGCATCTCCCATGTCAAATTCTGGTGGCGGCGGATTTTCAGCAGCCTTCTGTTGATCTGGTTTACTTCTTGTTATACGTTTAGTCGGTCCTGAAGAGGAAGGACTGGCAATATCTTCATCTCTTCTTCTCTTTTCTTCTATCATGGCTTCTTGATTATTAATTTCAGCTAGCCGAGCAAAAGCTGAAAATAAATCCACAGGCCCGGACCATCTGGTTCTCCCTCGAATACATTGGCTGGCAGTGATTAACTCATCCTTAATTGCCTTGCCTTGCTCCATGCGTTCCAAGGCCTACGTCCACACTTTAGATTTTGCATTAGTTTTACATGTTTTAACAATTTCATTAGTCGGCTCAATTTGCAACCCATAAGTTGCAGCATCAACAGCTGCATAGGCCGTCCTTGTTGCCAAATCCTCCAATCTTTTCTTCATGCCACCGTTGCCGAAGTTTGGCTCAAGAGGAAGCCCGGTTTCGGTTGCATGAATTTTACCATCCTTCCAAAAGACTAATTTTTGTGCTTCAGCTTCACGGAATGCACCGCACTCCCTCTTGTCATGCTGAAGGCTATCACACCAAATGCAGCGTCTTTTGAAGCCTTCTCATGCAGGTCTTTGGGCGTTTGACCGACCCCTTTCTTCTACTTTAACATCAAGCCTTTCTACTTTAGAATTAATTTCTGTTAAATTAAGATGGAGATCCCGCATGCTTTTAATTAACTCATCCATAACATCCTTCTTTGGAGAAGGAACTGCAGAATTTCTTGATTGCTCGGCCATAAAGACAGGAGGTTGAGAAGCTGGAACACGCTCCTTCATAGAATCAGTTGTTACAGGGGTTGATCCCCATCTTAGGCACAATCGCTCTCTTCGAGCAATCATATTAACTGCTTCAGTGACATCACTCCAAGCAGTCTTCAATCCCGACTCAGAGTCAGGGTCTTCAAGTCAGTCAGTCAATTTCTCCTGAAGAGAAGAATCTGCAGCTTTTAAAAATAATTCAATCTTTTGACTTTCCATACCTTGTTGGTCATCGGGATTTAGTTGGGCAAATTTGCTTTCAAATTCTCGATGAAGAGTAGTCAGTTAGACCCTTATTGGGCCTTTCGGCCCATTCGGTAAAGATTTTCTTTGTCATAAGGCCAGAATCTTCAAGGAAAAATTATTTTTGAAGAGCCTTCTTGAACACAGTCCATCCTGCATCTTTTTGGGAAAGACCATGAATTCGGTCCTGGAGACCATGCATAGCCAGGCGGGCAAAGTAACGGCTCCAGGCATGTTGAGGAACTCCAAAGAAGACCATCTTGTCAGTGTAGAGGCGGATAAAAGAGGACACATTTTGCCCATTAAATTGCTTGAGCTCATGCCCAACTACTTCTAAGGCCTTAATGGCAGCAGCATCAATTCGCTCTTCTTCTTGTCTCCCTTGTTGTTGCAATTGCAACTGCTGCTGAAATTGCAGCTGTTGTTGTTGGCTCTCTTGCATTAGACAAACCAACTGTTGCAAAGCATCTCCTCCCGAGCTTGATGATTCTCCTATTGGACTTCTTCCGCAGCGGACCTTCACGTCGGGTTCACCACTGTATCGCGTTAAGAGTTGGAAGTCTACCACCGGGGCTTTTAGTGCAGAAGAAGAGTTTAGGATTCAAGATTCAAAAAGGAAAAATGGATTGGGTTTTAATAAGATTCGGGGTTTAGAAATAATTTAGGTACGGAAGAGGAATTCAAGCCTTCTCACTTTGAACATAGCATACATGAACAGAAGGAATAAGGCTAACTTGATTACATCAAATGCTTCAGGATACATACATCATTTCATAAAGGATATTTTCAGATTTCCAATTCATTTATGAATTTCAAATGCAAGCTCTAATGGCATTTATTTCATGTACATAGATGGATTTCAATCCTTTGGGTCAAGTATATTGTTGATAGAATCAAATGCATCCAAGTTTTGAGCCAAAGATACATGAAATGAATGGGAAATGAATAATTTTAGCTTCAACCCTGTTTTAAAACAGAAAATTTCAGCCCATAATCAAGTTCAAAATGAGTGCATAAACTCAAGAAGAAGCACTCTTGATCATCTATGAACAATGTCCTGAAGAAAAGAGGTCATTTTCCTCCAATACAACCATAAAAAACCCATGTTTGCTTATAAAAATAGATCATAACAGTGGGCTGCCCTGTTTATGACTGGTTATTACAGCCCATAACAGTCCGTAAGTCTTCAATATCCTCACCCTTTGCTTGCCCCAAAGTCACTCAAGTACTTGGGCACAAGTCGGGCTTCATTGGACCAAGAATAAGGTAGAGAAGATGAGAGAAGTCGTGCATAAGAGCAGGCTGAATACTCTTCTCTCAGATTTCCCCTCTTTTATAGACAGTTTTAGCATGCATTTTCGTCAGACCAAAGAGGCAGAGAAGTGGAGCTCTCACCATGTTTACATCTTCAGTAGTTGGGCCTGTTAATCTTCAGTTTGCATGCTCCATTTCATGCATCTCAGCTCCAGATTTCTTCTAGTTTCCCTTAGACATTGCAGCCTGCATTTTGTGCCAAAAAACGCGAGCTACTCTCTGCTCAATCCCTGGTCACTTTTTGACCAGCCTAGGTCATTTGCTGGTCACCTAAGTCAGTTACTTTTGGTCCCATGTGGATCTAGTGGACTTTTGACAGTTTTTGGCAACATTTTTGGGTTCTGACCATATTTTTATACCTGAATTAATGTGATTTATCCAGCAGACTGTCAATTACTTCTAGATGTCCAAGTTATAGGTTCCCATAGACTTATTTTTCATAAATGTACATGGTATAACTACAAATTATATGCTAAATACAAAAGAACTTGTATAACTAAGGTGGTTTTTGTCTAACAATGCCTGAATTTTGTATGCAAATATCTCATATAACTTCCAGTGAAACTCTTCTTGTGTTCATAAGAATCCCATGATTTATATCATAAACAGTAAACTCTTTGACAACGGATTTGCTAGGAAGAAAGCTTGTGAGTCCTAGCACATCACAAAATAGAAACTTTTAAGGTGTCCAAGCAAGGCATGTCTACAATTCAACATATCAGTAATCTAAATGATGATCAAGTGAACTTCTTCTATGGTTGAAATTGATAACATAAGATGCTCACAACACACAATTTAAGCATAAAAAGAACATGAATCAAGAATAGAAGAGATACTACATAGGTATAGTTCTAGATTGTCTTCTTTAAGAAATTTGTTGTAGTCAATCCTGATAGCTCTGATACCATGCTGAGATTTGTAGAGAGAGAAGATATGTAAAGAGGGGGGAGAGAGAGAGAGAAGAGACACATCATGTACACTCCCAAAGACTATTTCATTTTGATCAAAATCTAGATATGTATATATGAGACCTATTCTAGATAGGGTGAGCTATATATAGCTCCAACACTTTCAACTCCATGAGTTGAATCCAACCCAAAATTTAGAAGGGTGTGGAAGCTAAAAGAATCTACAAAGGATCGTCCACTTAATATGCTAATACAAAAGCCAAATGTTAGTGACTATGACAACCAATGGCTTTGAAAGCATTGATCCATTAAAATCTAACAACTAAAGTTAAATACCAAAGCTCATACAGAAACCAAAGGCTTCAATGTCAACCAAAATACCTTCAAAATCAAGTTAAGCCTTATTCTTCGGAGAACTACTATAGGAGCATGATAGAAGCCCACACTTCAAATTTTGAGTTTTTGGTGCCCAAGCCCTGGGCACCTAAAATGGATGTGACTTTTTCTCATTGTAAAAATGGGTCATTTTGTCAGATTCATGGCTTTATTACTTCCACCTTGTAAATATAGGTCAATATCTAGAAGTAAAAGAAGTTCAATCCAATGACCTATAAAAGTGACTTAGGGTTCATTTTATGTAATTTTTTGGTTTAAGTCTTATGAGAACTCTTATAAGTGCGGATTGCGAGAGCTCACAACTTCCCAACCATGCATCCGATTCACTTCAAACTTGATAAGGGTATTTATTGTATTCCTCCTCTCATATTTATATGTAGGTTTTCTTGTTTGGTCACAAGTTGCATCCATTTGACATGTGGTGTCTAGATTGTGTTTAAGTCAGATTTAGTGTGGTAGATAAGTTCTTTAAGTGTCTTCATTGCATAGGAGTATTGTAAAGTCCTAGAGGATCTAGATGACACCTTGTTTGTGTCATTTGGACTACTTTGACCATTGGCCGCCCTAGCTAATGTTCCTAGAGCTCGAGAATATGTCCTAAGGTTAGGTTATAGAAATATGCCCCTAGGACTTCCTAGCAGGTTCCTAGGTTAGTTAGACACATAAGGAGACTCTAGTAGCCCATTTGACTTAGTTCCATTTTGATTGCATAAGTTGTGCCCTAGTAACCCTATGCGTCTACATAGGTACTTTTGAATTCCTAGGCTACCTGTTGACCTGTTCTTAGTCGCCTTCATGCCCTAGTTAGGTCAAATACTTCCTCTATAGACATATTATGTTGAGGATTTCTTGTTACGCTATAGACATCCATTGAGGCAATGCACAAACATTGACATTGCTGCCGAGGACTAGCACCTAGACTAGTTAGGAACATTGTTACATTAACTATGCTAGACCAGACCAAACTTCCCTGAGTGATTGCCTAGCGAAGTTCTCAAAATTTTTAGAGTTGGAGGTGGAAGTGGGACTCCTAGGCTTTGGGACTGCTGGTGAGTGTGGGACGCTCTACTAAAGTCCACAATGATAGATTGGGTGCATTGTGTATGTGTTGTGACTTGCAATACACAAGTGATATCCATATGCATGTGTGTATGATTGTTCAAAATTTTTATGTTTCTATTGGGTTTTTAGAGAAGGATAGGTGATATTCGTACCTTGGTTGTATTTAGAGTGATTTGATGGTGCTAGTCCAAGTGCCTAAGATTCAACTCCCATGTTTATTTCAGTAGTTGTTGTTCAAATGCTAGTCATCCCCAACTTTGTGACCACTCAGCCTAATCTTTATGCAAATAGCCCCATCTCCACTATCATTCCCTTTAAGTCCATTGTTCACACAACCACTTCCTTATTGCCCAGCTAGACATGCCTAACCCTAGTGCCAAGGCCTACCTAGCACTCTCCATTTCCATATAGTCTAACCTTTTTTGTACAAACTTTCCACTCCTCCCATTTTTCAAAATACTTTCTTGGCCCGATCTACATCATTCATACCACCTGGATCTTATAGATATATGGTCCTAACCTCCACATCATCCATATAGTGACATACTCCTTATTTACTACACCAACTTGGGCCCTTTCCCCAGTTGAACAAGCCTCAACTCTATAGACCATTTGGGCCCAGCTGACCATCGTCTAAATGAGGCTTACAACGTGATCGACCCTGTGCACAAAACAATGGCACAAAGACCTTTGCCTCACTCCAGCATATCAATGACCCCTACCCACTTGGCCAACTAGCTGCCCACAAAAGCCATATTGACTTTACTAGAATTCCTCACCTTGTCAGCCGTCAACCTATTTTTATGGCTGGCCCTAACTTTGCCCCCCATGGCTCTAAGGCCCTTTGATACAAACCACTTCTTCAACATACCATCAACCTTGTTCCTCTAGTTCAATGAGCTTGGACCTCCCTACACCCGTTTGACCCTACATTTGGTATCTAATTCTAGCCCTACAATTAACCTTGCCCGACATGTAACTATGCTAAGGATTAGGCCATGCTATCATTGTTCCCCTATAACATTTCCCTCCGATCTACCTAGCACAAAATCTTGATTTGGCCAAGGAGTGCTACCCTTACTCGATCCTCCAATTGCTCCATCCTAGTTGCCAAGCCTAGCTTACACCAGCTATCACTTGCCCCTTGAAGATGCCCCACCCAATCCTAACACCAGTTTGGACCTAACATACTGGACTCCTCTCATGCTATCTACCATAAAATTGACCATCTATTTGGCTAACATACTCGATCTTTTCTACAACCCATCCATAGTGCTAGCTATTCATGATAGAAACCTAGTCCCCCTATAACCTATATTGTGTCATCCATTACCTTGGTGATGGTAGCCCTAGCCAACAATCCTCCTACCCTTGTCTTTTCTGACTAATGGCTCAACCCCAATGTTTTAGTTGGTCTCCTAGGTTGGTCATCAACTCACTCCACCCTCACAACTTGCTCATCGACCCCTTCACATGGCCATTTCACAACCTTGGCCCTCTGTAGAGACGACTATAACCTTTCACCTACCAGCCTTGTTATCAATGTGTGTTTGTGAAGGATAGAAAAAAATGTGTGTGTGTGTGTGTGTGTGTGTGTGTGTGAATGGAGACTAATCAATCAATCAATTAATTAATTAATTAATTAATTAATTAATTATTGATTATGTATGGGGGGAGAGATAGAGAGTGTGTGTGTTGTGTATTACGTGTCCATGTAATTAATCAATGAATTAATTAATTATTCGATTTCAAAAAATAATAATGAGAGAGAGAGGGGGTGAGAGAGGGTATGCATGTGTATGTGAGTGGGTTGGAGAGAGTGATTATATATATGTGTGTGTGTGTGTGGAGGTTGGAGACACACACACACACACACACACACAGAGTGAGTGAGTGAGTGAGTGTGTGTGTAAGTTTGCATGTGTGGGAAGAGTGAGAGGGAGAGTGAGAGACGTATATTTATGTGTAAAGGGATTGGAGAGAGAGAGTGAGAGAGTTAATCAAGTAGAGACATGGTAAAGAAAAACAAAGAAAGAAGGAAAAAACAAGGGTGATTATGGAAAGGTGGATGTGCGCGTGTGTTCATGGGTATGTGTGTATGTTTTCTTTTCTTGTAATATGCCCATTTTTTTTTAAATGCAAAAAAAATCCACATATGACTAGAATTAATCAAAGAAAAAATTGAGAGTTCACAAGTACGTGTGAAGCAGTTTGAGACTTCCACTCACCTAGAATCACACTGAAATTCTACACATGTTTGTCAATTTATTAGTAATTTTTATAGTTAGTTAGCAAATAATTATTGAACATTTCTAAAAAATAAACCAAATCATTAGCACAATTTTTTTGAAAACTTATCAATTTTATGAAATCGATTTTAGGCCCCCAATCACATAATCATTCGGCATAAGCTCGCATCTATACCCAAGTAATATTTTTTAATGATTGCATAAAAACTTTATATCATACCAAAACAATTCAACTGAATTTTGACATGCAAATGATCAATTGCAAAATATAATAAAGAATAAAGGCATTTGGACTTGCACAAAATTAATGATTTCAAGTTGCTTAAACTTAACTTAAGCTTACATGTGAGAGAATCACTAATTTCTTGCTCCAAACCACTTTATTAGGAACATTCCAATTAAGAACCACAAGATTAACACAATATTTTAGGAATTTAAAAGATGAACATATCAAGCTCACTTCCAAATGCACATCTACTTATATATAGTGCCAAACTCAATTGAGAATTAGTGAGTAACTAAATGATTATTATTATTTTACTAATTGTACATTGATTAATCACTCTAATCTCATAAAATACATGTAATTTTATTACAAAAGAGTGAATAGGAAGCCTCTAATTAGGAAAAAACAACATTCTAGAACAAAGTTAACCATTGTAATCATCAAATTCTCTTCCTAAACACATTTCTAACACTAAACTCTCAATTCTTAAGTACAAACTCCTCTAGCTTAGGTTGCTTGTCCCCAACAATGACACCCAATGTTGAGGAAAAATATAGCTTTAGCTTAGGTTGCTCCTTTAGCACATCCAAACCAACAAAATTGTAAGGCAGCCTGAGAGGTAGTGACCTAGCTAGGAGATAGAGAAATCGCATACATGAAGATATGTGTGAGTAGTGCAAGATTAGAGCGAGGTGGAATGACACTAATTAGGAAGAGAATGCACAAACAATTGCACTACACCACTCAATTGCACACACAAGCAGATATTGACATGATGATAGCTAATCACATACTAATGATGCATTAATCAAGTGCAAGAATATAATTAGCAAAGATAAGGGAGAAAGTGAGAGTAACTTATCTTGTATTCATGGATCCAATGAGTATTTGAGCATGGGAAAGAGTTTTAATCTCCATATCTACCTTTTCCAAGCCCACATATGCATGAAAAATGTAGATTATTGCTACTCTCGTTTTTGCATCTAGACTCATGCCTTGAGGGAAAATATACAATTTGGAACCCCAAATGAGCCCATATCATGATTCATATGCAATGTACATGCACAAAGATGCAAAAAGTAATGTGTATGTTGCCAATGCATCCACTATGCCATTGTGGCAATGTTAGCATTTGCTAATTCCTTGTTATTGAAACCTTTTTAATGGAAAAAACCATCATTATTGATCTCAAATGAAAAGATGCTTGCATGACTTTGAAGTTAAAAGCCAATGAATTGAATGAAAATAAATCCAAAAACTGCACAATACAAAGAGCATGAATCACTTATGCAAATCACAAAATAAAAAGACCCCAATATTCAAAAGGTTGTGTACTACCAGTATTGTTGCTTGGATGCTATTTTTGTGATCATGTGAAATTGGAAGACTCATAGTGAGCTTCAAAACAATCATTGTTCATTGAGAGATATCATAACACATATGAATGATTGGAAATCGAGGAGTTGAAATGTGAGTAATACTATAGAAGTTTAAGGTTGACTATAGTTTGCATGCATCATCCTTACAATGATTGTAAATTGGAGTACTTTTGTTTCATCACGTGGTAGAGTACATGTGATTAGTCTTGATATTTTTCAATACTAAATTAAACACATACGTGTTGAAAAGTTTGCATGCCCACACAAGATACAAAGAAGACAAACCAATTATGATGCTTATTTAAGAACAAACTGTCTATGTGCTCAATTATATGTAGTAGTTCATACCAAGTGTCACATAAATTAGGCAGGCATTGTGATGCTTATTCAAGAGCAAACTCCATGTGGTAGGTGTTGCACAAACACCTCATCAACAAATGGGTCCGCCTACAAACAAACAATAAGACCAACAAGCACGACCCACGCTAGAGACTGCACGAACAATGCTTCAGCTATAGGGTCATCCTGTGGAGGAGGTTGAGGTTGCCCAGGGGGTGGTGGGTCAATTGTGACCACACGCCCTTGGCTCATGCTTTCTAAGAAAGCATTGCGTATGCGGCTTCGACCCACCCTGTAACGGACGGGCACCAACACGCTAGCATACACAGCACCCCCATTTTGTACAGCGAGGCTATAGTATTGCAGATTATTCATGGGGAACGCGCCATTCTCTTGGTTGTCGATTCTCCATCCTTGGCGGTGAGGCGTGTACTCATTAGGCCGTGGGCGACGTGGAAATTCCACTAGAGTAGCCTACAGAACACCAGTCAACATGGATCATCAGGTTCAAGTTAAACATAACTCCACGCTTTTGCTGAATAGCACCGATAACTGCGACGGTGATAGAAGGGCAGTGATGACCTGTCCTAGGTTGCGGTCCATGATGTCAAGATCCCACAAACGCACAAGGTTCTGTATATCTTGCTTATCATCTTTGGTAGGTAGTGTGATATTAACCTCTCGCTTCGGGCGGTTCGGCTTCAGAGACTCGGCATAGTCACGCATTTTCGGGTCGTCCGAGACATCGTAAGAACCGAATCCAGCCTCATCTACAGCACCAATTCATTACTACGTAAGCACGTGTGCGCGCGATCACACACCTCCCCCTCGCATCTCTCTCTCTCTGTCTCTCTCTCAGACGCACACACGTAAGGACGTACGTATATGGGAATAACGTACGATCCAAGGGAGTTTTGAAATTACCGTTATCAGGTGAGTCGTATGGCTGAGCGGGATTGACTAGCCATAGCAGCCGTCCTTCAATGTTTGCAACGTTGAGGTCCAGATCCAGCTGGAAGGGCACACTGGTCTGATCGTGTCGCCTGGCCGTTCCGCGCAATGTTGTGCTCGTGAGACTCACGCCTTGGGATGTCAGCAGGTAGTTGCCGGGCCTCTGCGGCGCGAATTGCAGGGTGCCGTCGGAGTTCTGGAGAAAGAAATTGTCCAGCATGGACGCCACCCACTGGCCGTCCGACGTCAGACAGGAGGCCTGCAATAACTTCCCGTCCTCTTGGAGCGTAATATCCCGGGAAGATTGTGAGAATCTGCCACCCTGGATGCACGATGCGCCTCACTTAGATTTTGATGATTGGAATTGTACGATAGCAACAAGAAGAGAAGTAATGCTGGCGACCTAGGGACTACTTACAGCCATGCTTAATTCGAATCTATTGATGAGTACGATAGTGCCCGCAGATGACTGAGAGAGCTACCGCCAGAGATCAGAGCAGCAAAATATTGTTCTTCAAAGCTTCAAAAGATGAAGGTAATTTCCCAAGTAACTTGTGAACCGGATCGCTTACAAGTTACCACTGTTCCAAACATGCCTTTCTCTAGGAAGGGCAAATTTTTTTACTTACCTTTCAAGAACAAGGTTTTAAAAATATTTACCTTCTCTTGAAGGTCAAAATGCCTCTAGGAGGGCTTTGCAACCTCCAAAAAAAAACCCTGGAACTTCCAAACTCCTCTAGTTGTTGCTTGATGCGTTTGAATTCACCAAGCTTCTCCACAACGTTGTCGGACTCGGAAATAGTAAGCTTATCCAAGTTTTCTTCCAACTTCACAATCTTCAGTGTTGAGATTCTCCCATATTGATGTTGAATGGAGCAGTCCTTGTGGACAAAAATTGTGCAACAATTGATGAGGACATCCCATGCACAATCAAAGCTTTGGCCCATGGATCCATAAATGATTGATAAAGAGGATCAACCAAGTGAGGAGTAGCGAAAATTGACCATAAACCAACACTTTCTAATAAAAATCGCATGAAAATGTGTTTTTGGATCTTCCCCATAAAATTTGATCGAATTGTCATAGAGCTTAATACTCAAGTGAGACATCAAGAGTTTACATTTAAGAATATTTGTGCTTTGCTAATTGATCATGAGTTAAGACTCAAGGTGCAAGAATGTAGTAACATTACTAATGTTGCACTTTTTTCCAACACAAAACGCAAAGGCACCTCCTCCACAGATGGTAAAGATAAGAAGAAGGACAAGAATCATTCAATTGATATGGATTGGACAACCATTATGGCAATTGAAGAAGTATGTATCTCTAGACAAGAGGGTTCGACATCGATGCCCCCCCGTCACATTGTGAGTAAGAAGACTCTCTGCAATTCCATGCAGCATGTAGAAGAGCCCATTAGTGTAACAATTAGTCATAATACAAAATACCTTGGTAAAGGGAGAAGTCTATTTCCTTCGCTATTACAAGTGGAGAGAAAATAAACTTATCTAGCATGCTTTATGTTCCTCAAATCATAAAATATCTATTGAGAATAGCATCTATTATTGACCTTTACCATGAGGTGAAGTTCACCAAGATAGCAGCTAAAATTCTACACAACACGAGCAAGGTGGTTGGAAAAGGAGATAGAAGGCACATATCACCATAGCTAGAGAGGACACAAGTAAGCTTTTCTACAATATTTTTGTTCACATTGGCATTGTTCTGTTGAAGAATATGCACAATTCAGGTATGGTTGCTGACTTACCTACTCTAATAGAAATCAAGGATCCACGTGATTCTTGCATGATGGGCAAGCAACAGAGAAAAAAAGTCCCATAAGAAACCAAGAATCAAGCAACGGCTCCTCTAGAGTTGGTGCACAGTGACTAATTGTGTAGTAAAATACCTACACAAGTCTTGAGAGAATCTTCCTATTTCATGCTTATCATAAAAAACTATAGCAATAAGATGTGGCTATATTTTCTTTGTGACAAGGATCAACTTTTGGGAAATTTTAAATGATAACTTATGCTTGTTCAAACTATGATAGCGAATAAAGTGAAGAAATGATGGAGAAATGGGATGGAGATTCTATTTCCAGGGACTCAAGAGTTTTGAAAGGAGAATGGTATGAAAAATAAACTCATGATGCCCCATCATCCCTAGAAAAATGATTTTTATAAGCCCTAAGACTAGGACACTGTGGAGATGGCTAGGTGTATGCTAAAGGATAAGGGATTTCCTAGCTAGTTTTGGACAGATGTAGTAAGTAGAACACTCTACATCCTCAGCCATAGTTAGACAATGGCTGTAACATGCCCACCTATTGGCTGTCAAGGCACGCTTTTAGTGGTTCATCGGGAGACGAGTCTAAGCGTTACCACCCAGCACTCCCAAGAGGGAATGTTCCGGGGTTTGTCACCTAGGGTTTCCCAAGTCTGCCTCGCAATGGAACGTTCACGGCCAAACCCACTAGGATCGACCTGAAATCAGGGTTCCTAGGGCCAATGTCTCCTAATAGCATCCTAGCATCAGGTTTTGGACATCCTACTTTACGGAGAGATACCCAATCTGAAGTAGATCCATACTGCACTTGGTTCAAAGAGAATGGGAAATGAGAGGAATGCGCTGCTAAACCTCTCTGCCCGTAGGGCATAGTCCCATTCCAGTCCCCTAAAACAACATGAATCGAGTTCTAACTTAACAATACCTAAAGTCAACCCGGCAATAAATCCTTGTGAGAAGCCTCCCACTGCTTTGGGACCAACCTGCCAAAGGATGGACCCGTCGGGAATTCAGCCCACCCACTTCCCTTGATAGCTTTTCGTGCACAGATTGGATGCTCTATGCGTACGTAGTGAGTGTTGGAAGGTCCCCAAGAACAAAAGAACTCTGCTTTTGCACAAAAAACAAGAGAGAAGACTTGCAGGACATGAAGCAAAAAGACTAATTGGGTACAATCTCCCCCCATGCCTTGTGTGAGCACTCCACAAAGCATGTATTTAACAAATTATTCATCTCCAAGCTAAAAAATAGCCCAAATTTACAATTAGCACACTTGAGCTTTTTTGTGTTTGCTTTTGTCCAAATAAAGAATAAAGCAGTTGGGCGTCCAAAGAGTCGGGCAGTGTCCAAATACAATGTCCAATAACAAATATTTAAATCGTGCATCCATGCGCATACAAAATAATAAATATATGTCAAACACTTTAATAAATAAGTGTAATATATCAAATAAAATAAAAGCAAAAAAATTTCCCCCTCCTCCCCCAGCCGACGTCGCGCTGGAGGGGAAGGAGGACACGGAATGCAGCACGCTGGCGCCCATGTAGGTGCTGGGGCCATGCGTGCTGTCGTGTAAGAGAGGGAGGATTCCCCTCCCTCCCCTATTTAAGAGAGGGGCTGCTACCTCCATGAGGGGTGGGAAGGACGACGCTGCCCAGACTCGCCGTATGAGGAGCTGAAGTGAGGAGGAAGAGGCGGACGAGGAGGAATTTCGCTGAGAGCACCGCCGCCTATAGCCGTCAACCCCGATTCCTAGCGCTGCCTGCCGTTGCCAACGTGGCGTTGAAACGCCCCCTGCCACGTGGAAGCATAGAAGCTTCTTAAAAGAAGCTTCTTGAGGGGGCTAACTAAGCCCCCTTTCACCCCCCCTCGTGTCCCCTTTTTTTCCCCCCTCCCCCCGGTTTTTAAGACCCTTAAGCCCCATTTATTTTCACCCCCGTGTTCACACCCCCCTCCCGGTTTTATCTTCTTAAGGGCCTTTCAACCCCTTGTGTTGCCCTTCATCTTTCCCCCCTTTCACCCTTTCACCCCCCCGGTTTTTTCAAATCCTCCTAAGCCCCTTTCACCCCCGTGTCCACCCCCTCCCCCCCCCCCCCCCCCCCGTGTCCTAAAATCCCTCCAAGACCCCCCTTCCTATACCTTTCACTCCCATGTCCAAAGATCTCCAAAGGCCCTTCTTATGCCTTTGGAACCACACACACACACCCCCGTGTATAAACCCCTATAGGGCCTTTTCCTTGGGCTTTGTAAGCCTTTCCCTCCCAAAAGAACTAAGACCCTAAAAGTCTTATTACCCCCCTCCTCATGGTTAAAACTCTTAACTATTCCTTGCCTTTCCAAAATACCCTTGGGACTTGGTTTTTCCCCTACTCGAAAAAGAGAAGAAGAGTATTGGCGTGCAAGGGAGCGACACAAGAATTCCGAAAAAGAGTGTAAAGCTACTTCCACATTCGAAGGACTACAATTGCAATGCCTTCTAAGAAAGTCGAAGGAGTAGCTGCGGGAGGGTCATCTCCCGGTAACCGTGTGGATATCTCACCCCAAGTTTTTTCCTCCTTAATTTTATATCGGTTTTAATTCAATCGTGCAAGATGAATTGTTAGGGATAATATATATTTTGTCCTAGTTATTCACGACGAAGGAATTTAGTTTAATGGAACATGCAAAATAAATAAAGTATAAAAATAGTTTTTTTTTTCAAACAGCATTCTGCATTGAAACGAATTATGAGCAAGATTATTTACCCACTAAAGTAGTATACTTCGGTTAAGCCTAGAAGGTATAAAACTACATCTTGCACTATTAACCCCTATTCTTTTTACAATGAATCATCATGGAAAGTGCGAATCATGAAAGGATTCTCACGATGCTTAAACTCTAGGAAGTTATCATTGCTAACTGCATAACTTAGCAAGGGAAAGATTGTTTATTTGGCATGAGTTTTGTTCGCAAGGAAAAAGGAAGATTAATTGAATTTACCTAACCTCAAATCGATAAAGTTTAGGATTGAAAAATCAATTGACACATAGGAAACAAATCATGCGGAGGTGATCTCGATATTACCTTCTAAAGTTAACCAAATTAATATAGACTTAGAAATACCTATGCTGCGAAATATTCATTGGGAATGAATTAAAATCCAAGAAACATTTATACCTTAAATACTGGCCCATATTCCCTGAGTGTAGAGTCAGTAAATTGTAAATGTAAAAGAAACCAGGGTTTGTCCCTGAGTTTCTTAAAAGAAAATAATAAAGCTAGGAAACCCTAGGTAACAACGTCAGCTTAAAGAACCTGAAACGACTTGTTTCGTAACTCCATTATCGCATAGTATGATACAGGACTTGCGCAGCAAGAACGAAGTCATATGGTCTTGTGATTGAATCACAAGAAGAAAGGCTAAATTCTTGCAACAAGGATGGCAGATCCTTATGCAAGTTATCTTGCAAGAGGATGTATACCTTGATATCCTTCTGAGTAAGGAAGGTTAAAAACCAGAAACTGAAGTATCCGATGAACTGTAGGGTTTGACCAAGTTGAGTTAACAGGATACGCCCTAACCCAAAAATATAAGGGATCTTGCCAAATTGCAAGACACCCCGGATCGAGTGCTGGATGCATTCGAAAGGAAGGATTCCTTCCTTAGGAGTTTGCCAACAACAAAAATCGATCAATGGAAATGTTTGTGCTTGCTAGAGATTTTAGAGCACTGTTTGACTTGTTTGACCAATGAATTACAAAATAAATAAGCACCTATACTTCAGGTTGAGGGCCTGAAGGTGAGAGGCAGCTTTAGTTACCCTCGACTGCCTGCCTGACCCTAACCAAGGGAGTTGTTGAACGCGCCGGGAACGTGGACCGAACCCGCCATGAGAGGTCTCTCCGTTGAGCAGTACTTGGAGCAAGAGGACGCTTGGGTGCCAGGGGGGGCTCTGGCCGTAAATCCCTCGCCTTCCGAGTCTTGCACAAGAGGCTAACGTGACTCGGGATTGGATCTCGAGGCCCGCATACTAGCCTACGGGTGGAAACTTGGAATAGTGATCCCTGTGGATTGCTGGATAGTCTTCGGGCGGATTGTGGACAAGCCTACGGGCGGAACTCCTTGTATTTCAAAGATAAATATGATGATATGTTAATAAAGAACTTGTTTGATATTGTTTTTTCTATGTCACGTGATAAGATTACGTGAAGGAACCAGTGCTTAACGGATTAATTAAAGAAGCTGGTTGTTACATGTCCAACTAATGTGTTAGATAATTACATAACTAAAACAAACCGAGGAAAGTGCGGAGGATGGGCCATGGGTCCGTCCTACGGTTGGGTGGTCCCAGTTGGCCGGGAACTTTTCTCAAATCACGAAGAATAGCGGGATGATCGTCAAAGGACAGAACAACAAAAGCGTTGACTTAGAGTTATGTCTTAACCTGATTTACGCTGTTTTAGGGGAACGGAATGGGACTATGCCTTATGGCAGAGAGGTTGAGCTTTGCATCCCTCTCGTTTCCCATTCTCCTTGAACCAAGTGCAGCGTGAATCCGTTTCAGACCTGGAGTTTCTGCGTAAAGTAGTTAGCTTGGGTCCGACGCTAGTTTGCTGTTAGGAAATGTCCAATCAGAAAAACCCTAATCCACGTCGATCCTAAGTGGGAACGGCCGGGATACTTCCGCCACGTGGCAGACGTGGAAAACCCTAGATCGCGAATCCCGTAACATTCCGTGGGAGTGCCGGGTGGAACTTTCTAGACATCCTTTCCAATGGACTGCTAAGACGTGTACTGGATGATACTAGTGGACACGTTACAGTTGGTATCAGAGCCGACTAACAACAGAATTGTTTTTATGAAATCTCAATGAAATGAAGTAAAGCAATTGTTGCTGTCCAAACATTTCCTTACCTTCAATGTTGTCTTGTAGAATTACGAAGCGTGGAACAAGTTCTTGGTATTTCGAATCATATTAATGACTACAATGCATTCTCCGCTTTATAGACAAAGAATTGGGATGATGAATATCGTGGAGCAGATCTATAATCTATCGCCTTTGTACATGGAACGAAAATGGACGGGTGCTTCAGGAATCTACTATATAGCCGCCCACTGGTTTGCTTATCTATAGACCAACCTAAAAAGGATCAAGTGGTTGGAAGACCTGAAAGTCGTGAAGCTGTTCGTTTTTGTGGAAGCTCACGTAAATTCGACTTTACATATTCGAGGTACGAGGGTTGAGATGAACTCATATGTATATGAGGAAGTAACCCATGTAATTCCCACCGACAGGATTAAAGTGTTGGGCCGCCATGAGAAGTATGGATTCCAATGGAAAGGATATCCTGAACGTCCAATGACTTACCGATTCCTGAAGATCCATGACCCGAAACCATACTACTATACAGTTCCTGTAGATAAATGTAATACAACTTGTTCTCCCCAAACTAAATGTAATAGTTGGCTTATCTTCACAAGAAATGTTGTATTCCGAAGGGGCTATGCCCATATAAATACAAATAAAGAATTCCTTTTACCAATGTCTGGTTGTGCATAAGAGTTGATAAAAAGTTAAGTAGCTACATTGTTTACGAGATAGTTGAATTAAAGATGTAATATAAATCAATAACGATTATCGTATAATAACGTTAAGAAACCTTTATCCAGGCATAACCCCAGGTACAGGTTCCTAATTCGCCTTTTACATCAATACCTGTTGTAATCCAGGAGAAGAAGTTCCTTCTCAAGCAGATTAAGCCACCCGAGTTTGACGGGAGAGGCAGATTCGTCCAAGTTGATGCTGAAATTTGGATTGAGTCCATGGAGGACTACTTCGAATTAGCCAGTACTGCACCCGCCAATCAGGCTATGCTCGCCAAGTTAAAGCTCACCGGCAAAGCCAGACTTTGGTGGAAGCAATGGTGCAGGGATCAAGGAATCGCAGAGGGATCCGTTACCTGGGAGAAGCTGAAGAAAGCCGTGCAGAGAAGATAATTGCCACCTGCATATCGCACACAGAAAATCAATGAGTTCTACGAACTAAAACAGCTAGGACTCACTCTTGACGCATACTACTCTAAATTCATCTCACTTTTAAAATATGCGCCACAGATGGACATGACACAGCAGGTGTCCAAATTTTGTGCAGGTTTAAATCCACCAGTAAATACCCATCTCGAATCTATGCGTCCATCAGATCTTCAGGATGCACTCATTCGAGTGACGCCTATAATTCAGGAGGTGCAAGCTAGACCAAGGGGTAACAAAACTTGGTCTTATAATGACCCGAACAGAGGAGCATTCAGACCTCAAATGAAGAGAGCTCAAGGTCATAATCAGGGACAAAGAAAGAAAGCAAGGACGAAGAACGTCAACAACTTTGTTCCTACTCAAAGTAATGGTCGAAACCTCCGTTGCTTCCACTGCAACGAACCCGGTCACTTCAAGAGGCAATGTCCCAATCTTGGTGGAGGAAATCACCAAGCGCCTTTCCAAGGAACAGGCCGTGGTCAAGGAGCCGCTACCCGAGGAAGAGGAAGAACCGCCTGCATTGCAAATAGGCAAATGTGCGAAGAAGGAGAAGAAGAAGATCCGACCATGGAAGCAGAATTTGAAAGAGCGACAGTCCATGCCGCTTTACACAAGAAAGGGCCAAATCGCCAGTTCTCAGTGATTTAGACACCGTCGGACTATCAAGGTAAAAGTTTCAAGACCTTGATTGATTGTGGTAGTACACATTCCTTTATCTCACAAGCATGTGCAAAAAGATTAGGAATACCCACAGTAGAAGCACCTACCCTGCTTGTGGAATTGGCAAATGGTCGTGAGGTTACTTATACCAGGCAAACTGCTAAGGTGGAATTCTTTTTGGGAGGAAAGAAGACTTCGGTCAAATTCAGAGTCATGAATTTAGGTATCCATGAGTGTCTACTCGGAATGGATTGGCTTAAGCCTAACGACGCCCACATTCACCGTGGAAAGGGTCAAGTTTCCTTTCGAAACTCTGAAAGGGAATTAGTCACAACTCAAGGTGAGGCAGGAGTGCTAAGAATCCAATTGGCCAAAGTATCTTGGATCATAAAAGGAGTCAGAAAAGGATTACCTGTTTACTTGATCAAACTTAGCAAATTAGATCAAAAGCAAGAGTCTCATGAAGGACCTTCTTGGCTAAAGGAATACACAGACATATTCCCTGAAGAGTTGACTAAACTTCCGCCTCAAAGAGAAGTGGATCATGAGATTAGGTTAGTACCTAGAGTTGCGGCAATTGCAAAGAGACCTTATAGAATGTCCATACCAGAAGCAATTGAGCTGAAGGAACAACTCAAGCAACTACTAGATCAGGGCTACATCCGGCCTAGCAATTCACCGTGGGGAGCTCCAGTACTATTCTAGAAAAAGAAGGATGGGACACTTCGGCTATGTATTGATTATCGAGGATTGAATCAATCAACGGTCAAGAACAAGTATCCTATTCCTAGAATAGATGAGCTTCTTGATCATCTTCAGGGTACAAAGATCTTCTCCAAGATTGATCTCAGGTCAGGTTACTATCAGATAAGGATCAAGGAAGAAGATATCCCAAAGACAGCCTTCAATACAAGATATGGGCACTTTGAGTTCCTAGTTCTGTCATTCGGGCTTACGAATGCACCTGCCACCTTCAATAGGTTAATGCAGGACATCTTTAGGCCATATCTTGATGATTTCGTGCTTGTCTTCTTCGATAACACTTTAGTCTATTCTAAACAGGAAGAAGATCATGAACCTCAACTCCAGATTGTCCTTGAGACAATGAGGTCGCATAAGCTGTATGTTAAAATAAAGAAGTGTGCATTCTTCAAGCGTCAGATTGAATATCTGGGATTCATAGTATCAGCAGAAGGAATCTCAGTGGACCCAGCCAAGGTCAGAGATGTGCTTGAGTGGCCAATACCAGCATCCGTCAAAGAGATACGTAGCTTTCTTGGATTGATAGGATGGTATAGGGTCTTCATAAAAAACTATGCTTTGATTGCAGCACCTCTGACGGATTTACTGAAGAAGCAAACTTCCATTGCATGGTCAACTCCCGAACAAAATAGCTTCGACAAATTGAAGCAAAGTTTGGTATCAGTACCTATTCTAAAACTTCCAGACCTCAATAAAGAGTTTGAGGTAGTAACTGATGCTAGCATTCTTGCCTTGGGGTGTGTACTTATGCAAGAAGGTCATCCAGTAGCATACTCTTCAAGGAAATTGAAGAGTCATGAAAAGAATTACGCTACGCATGATGTGGAATTACTAGCTGTCATCCATGCTCTAAAGCTTTGGAGAAACTACCTGTTGGGTAACAAGTTTACTCTAGTAACTGACCATAAGAGTCTCAAATGGATCTTTACCCAGAACGAGCTCAACATGAGGCAACGTCGGTGGATTGAAGTATTGGAGGAATATGACTTTGAAATCAAGTACCGACCAGGGAAAGAGAATGTAGTTGCCGATGCTCTTAGTGACAACGCATTCCTAAATTCCCTAATCTTGCAAAATCCATCAACAGCTTGATCTCTAGCTACAAAAGTATCTATGCCAAACAACCCTATACTTGAGTTAGCTAGAGAGGAAGCATGCCATGATTTGTCCTACCAAACAATGCTAAAGGAGATCTCTACAAGGAGCAGAACAAAAAGTTGCAGGCTAAGTATCAAGAATTTTCCATTAATAGTGGACTTGTCTACTACAGAACAAGGCTGTGTATACCAGCAAGCAAGTCACTTAAGCAGAAGATATTGTGGGAAGCTCATGATTCTCCTTTCGCAAGACATCCTGGCTATGCTAAGACTCTTAATGCAGTTAGGAAAAGCTACCATTGGGAGAGGCTCAAAGGTGATGTTCTCAAATATGTCACCGAGCGTTTGTCTTGCCAACGTATCAAAGCCGAACATGTCATGATGCCAGGGAAACTGCAACCGCTTGACATCCCCCAAATGAAATGGGAACTCATTAGTATGGATTTTATTGTAGGCCCAGGGAGGATGCAACTCCATCATGGTTGTGGTTGACATGCTTACTAAGGTTGCACACCTTATTCCAGTAAATACAAACTATAAAGCCTCAGACATTGCAAGATTGTTTATCAAGGAGATATTCAAGCTACATGGTTTACCCAGAAGAATCATTAGTGACCGTGATTCTCTCTTCACATCACACTTCTGGAGAGCTATCTTTGAAGCTATTGGGACTCAACTCTATTTTAGCACCGCCTACCATCCCCAAACGGATGGCCAAACAGAGCGAGTAAATCAAGCATCGAGGATATGCTTAGGGCATACTGCTGTCGAGAGCTAAAGAGGTGGATTCAATACTTGCCTTTGGTTGAATTTGCATACAATGCTTCTTACCAGCAAAGCATTCAGATGACCCCTTTCCAAGCATTGTTTGGTCATGACTGTCGAAGTCCCCTAAACTTTTCTGATCCAACCTTAAGGGTTGAAGCTTCAAGATAGATGCTGGAAGAGATGGATGACCAAATAAAGTCAATAAGACAGGACATACAAGCGGCCAAGGATAGGCAGAAGGCATACGCGGATTTGAAGCGTCAAGAAAGGGTCTTCAAAGAAGGAGACATGGTCTTCATTTGTGTACGCCCTAAAAAGAGTTCTCTATCCTTAGGAGAGTGCAAGAAGCTAAGTCCAAGGTATTGTGGGCCATATAAAATCCTCAAAAGCCTAGGACCTAATGCTTATAAATTGCAACTTCCTGAGAACCTAAAGGTTCATAATATATTCCATATCAACCTATTGAAGAAATATGTACCTAATCCTAACCATGTACTTGACGATCAACAAATTGTAATGCCTAGTCAAGGCGTCCTTGAACTAAGGCCTAACAGGATCTTAGATGTTAGGGAGAGACAATTAAGATCCAGAACCTTGAGAGAATGCCTCGTCCAGTGGAAAGACTATCCCGAAGAGGATGCCACTTGGATAGATGAAGGCACACTCAACCATCAATATCCCCAGTTTATCTCGAGATGAGGACATCTCGATTCCTCTAAGGGGGAGAGAATGTAATATATCAAATAAAATAAAAGCAAAATCTTTTTCCCCCTCCTCCCCTAGCTGACATCGCGCTGGAGGGGAAGCAGGACATGAAATGCAGCACGCTGGCGCCCATGTAGGTGCTGGGGCCATGCGTGCTACCGTGTAAGAGAGGGAGGATCCCCCTCCCTCCCCTATTTAAGAGAGGGGTTGTTGCCTCCATGAGGGGTGGGAAGGACGACGCTGCCCAGACTTGCCGTATGAGGAGCTGAAGTGAGAAGGAAGAGGCGGACGAGGAGGAATTTTGCTGAGAGCGCTGCCGCCTACAGCCATCGACCCCGGTTTGCAGCGCTGCCTGCCGTTGCCAACACGGCGTTGAAACACCCCCCTACCACGTGGAAGCGTAGAAGCTTCTTAAAAGAAGCTTCTTGAGGGGGCTAATTAAGCCCCCTTTCACCCCCCCTCATGTCCCCTTTTATTCCCTCCTCCCCCGGGTTTTTAAGACCCTTAAGCCCCATTTATTTTCACCCCCGTGTTCACACCCCCCCTCCCCCGGTTTTCTCTTCTTAAGGGCCTTTCAACCCCTTGTGTTGCCCTTCATCTTTCCCCCCTTTCCCCCTTTCACCCCCCAGTTTTTTTAAAATCCTCCTAAGCCCCTTTCACCCCCGTGTCCACACACCCCCCCGTGTCCTAAAATCCCTCCAAGACCCCCCTTCCTATACCTTTCACTCCCGTGTCCAAAGATCTCCCAAGGCCCTTCTTATGCCTTTAGAACCACACACACACACCCCCGTGTATAAACCCCTATACGGCCTTTTCCTTGGGCTTTGTAAGCCTTTCCCTCCCAAAAGAACTAAGACCCTAAAAGTCTTATTACCCCCCTCCTCGTGGTTAAGACCCTTAACTGTTCCTTGCCTTTCCAAAATACCCTTGGGACTTGGTTTTTCCCCTACTCGAAAAAGAGAAGAAGAGTATTGACGTGCAAGGGAGCGACGCTAGAATTCCGAAAAAGAGTGTAAAGCTACTTCCACATTCGAAGGACTACAATTGCGATGCCTCCTAAGAAAGTCCAAGGAGTAGCCGCGGGAGGGTCATCTCCCAGTATCCATGTGGATATCTCACCCCAAGCCCAGGTTTTTTCCTTCTTAATTTTATATCAGTTTTAATTCAATCGTGCAAGATGAATTGTTAGGGATCCTAGTTATTCACGAAGAAGGAATTTAGTTTAATGGAACATGCAAAATATATAAAGCATAAACATAGTTTTTTTTTCAAATAGCATTATGCATTGAAACGAATTATGAGCAAGATTATTTACCCACTAAAGTAGTATACTTCGGTTAAGCCTAGAAGGTATAAAACTGCATCTTGCACTATTAACCCCTATTCTTTTTACAACGAATCATCATGGAAAGTGCGAATCATGAAAGGATTCTTATGATGCTTAAACTCTAGGAAGTTATCATTGCTAAGTGCATAACTTAGCAAGGTAAAGATTGTTTATTTGGCATGAGTTTTGTTCGCAAGGAAAAAGGAAGATTAATTGAATTTACCTAACCTCAAATCGATAAAGTTTAGGATTGAAAAATCAATTGACACATAGATAACAAATCATGCGGAGGTGATCTCGATATTACCTTTTAAAGTTAACCAAATTAATGTAGACTTAGAAATACCTATGCTGCGAAATATTCATTGGGAATGAATTAAAATCCAAGAAACGTTTATACCTTAAATACTTTCCCACATTCCCTGAGTGTAGAGTCAGTAAATGCTAAACATAAAAGAAACTAGGGTTTGTCCCTGAGTTTCTTAAAGGAAAATAATAAAGATAGGAAACCCTAGGTAACAACGTCAGCTTAAAGAAACTGAAACGACTTGTTTCGTAACTCCATTATCGCGTACGATATAGGACTTGCGCAGCAAAAATGAAGTCATATAGTCTTGTGATTGAATCATAAGAAGAAAGGCTAAATTCTCGCAACAAGGATGGCAGATCCTTACGCAAGTTATCTTGCAAGAGGATGTAGACCTTCATATCCTTCTGAGTAAGGAAGGTTAAAAACCAGAAACTGAAGTATCCGATGAACTGTAGGGTTTGACCAAGTTGGGTTAACAGGGTACGCCCTAACCCAGAAATATAAGGGATCTTGCCAAATTGCAAGACATCCCGGATCGAGTGCTGGATGCATTCGAAAGGAACGATTCCTTCCTTAGCAGTTTGCCAACAACAAAAATCGATCAATGGAAATGATTATGCTTGCTAGAGATTTTAGAGCACTGTTTGACTTGTTTGACCAATAAATTACAAAATAAATAAGCACCTATACTTCAGGTTGAAGGCCTGAAGGTGAGAGGCAGCTCAGTTACCCCCGACTGCCTGCCTAACCCTAACCAAGGTGGTTGTTGACTGCGCCAGGAACGTGGACCGAACCCACCGTGAGAGGTCTCTCCGTTGAGCACTACTTGGAGCAGGAGGACGCTTGGGTGCTAGGGGGGCTCTGGCCGTAAATCCCTCGCCTTCCGGGTCCTGCATAAGAGACTATCGTGACTCGGGATTGGATCTCAAGGCCCGCATACTAGTCTACGGGCGAAAACTTGGAATAGTGATCCCTGTGGATTGTTGGATAGCCTTCGGGCGGATTGTGGACAAGCCTATGGGCAGAAATCCTTGTATTTCAAAGATAAATATGATGATATGTTAATAAAGAACTTGTTTGATATTGTTTTTTCTATGTCGCATGATAAGATTACGTGAAGGAACCAGTGCTTAATGGATTAATTAAAGAAGTTGGTTGTTACACATTCAACTAATGTGTTAGATAATTACATAACTAAAACAAACCGAGGAAAGTGCGGAGGATGGGCCATGGGTCCGTCCTACAGTTGGGTGGTCCCGGTTGGCCGGGAAATTTTCTCAAATCACAAAGATAAGCGGGATGATCGTCAAAGGACACGAACAACAAAAGCGTTGACCTAGAGTTATGTCTTAACCCGATTTACGTTGTTTTAGGGGATCGGAATGGGACTATGCCTTATGGCAGAGAGGTTGAGCTTTGCATCCCTCTTGTTTCCCATACTCCTTCAACCAAGTGCAGCGTGAATCCGCTTCGGACCTGGCATTTCTGTGTAAAGTAGTTCGCTTGGGTTCGACGCTTGTTTGCTATTAGGAAATGACCAATCAAGAAAACCCTAATCCAGGTCGATCCTAAGTGGGAACGGCCAGGATACTTCCGCTACGTGGCAGATGCAGAAAACCCTAGATCGCAAATCCCGTAACATTCCGTGGGAGTGCTGGGCGGAACTTTCTAGACATCCTTTCCGATGGACTGCTAAGACGTGTCCTGGATGATACTAGTGGACACGTTACAATAAGCATGTTAAAATAAATATTGATGCCATGCTTAAAATGCACGCCCATCAAAATTGATAATTTATTCTAAATAACTTGAATACACGCTATCGTGCAGTGCTTCCCAACACCATTGCTGCTTGCTCCACACATCAACTGAAGTATTCACAATTGTTAGAAAAATAATAGAATTAAACTGACAAAAGTGAATACCTAGCAGTATTCAACTACAAAATAAATAAATTGGTTAGAACTCAGTCCTAAACTTAATTTATTACGAGTGCGCACTCTAAATTCATAAACGTCCATTAATTTAAATATGTATTTTGCAGAATCACCCACTTGCACATCAAATTAACGAGATGCCCGAAAAGGATGGCATCCCCATCGACTTTTCACACAAGAAATCCACCTTGTGTATGAGCCCCGTCAATAAATATAATTTTACAAAATCCACCGCAAAACCCCACGGATTCCACCATGGAATATGCATGTTGGCATCATACCCCTGGGGTGGGATAGCAATTGTCCTCAATTGCTATTAGCTCAATGTGGAGCCAACAGTGAGGGGTAAGCACTTAGATCGTGAGCGTGCATCCATTGGGCCTCTTCAACAGGATGATTTTTAAACCTAACCAAATATCTAGAATCTCTAGGGCCAGTTCTAGTGGTCATAAAGTCAATATCTAGTATAGTTTTAGGTTCAAGGATTTCAATTTCTTCTTCTAACAAAGGAGGGTTTTCATAGAGAGGGTGTATAGGTAATTGGTCTCTAAAAGGTCGTAAGAAACTGATATGAAAAGTATTGTGGATTTTTCAATGTTGGGATAATTCTAGTTTAAATGCATTGTCATTGATTTTTTGAATGATCTTGAAAGGCCCATAAAATCTAGGAGGTAACTTTACAACAGGGTGTTTGTCAACACTTTGTAATCTTCTCTTTTCAATGCGTAACCAAACATAATCATCAACTTTGAAACTCATAGCTTTTCTTTTCTTATTAGCTTGTTTTATATATGATTGCTGGGCTTTCGCAATCATATCTTTAACTTCATCGAAAATAGTAGCATGCATGTGGGTAATATCATTGGTAGCTTTAACTTTATACGACAATTATGTGAAAGGTGTAAACAATCTATCTTCATAAATGAGTTCAAAAACGTGCTTTGTAAGTGTTTGTATGGGGTTGTGTAATTTTGTATACATATAAAAGATCTAAGATAGTAGTAATGGTTGCTTCTGTTAGCCTATTGGTTTCATGGTTAAATCAAGCAAACAAAGAAGTAAAAAACTATTATAAAATTGAGAATCACAAGAAGAAATAATAATGTTTGGCAAACTATGATTAGTGAAAATGGTTGTTTCAAAAATAATTGTGCAACGGTCAATGTTTTCTTGCATGGCAAAATTAATATGCTTGTTGGTTAAACCTGTCAACTATAGTTCAAATCATACCATGGTTAGTTTTGAGTGGTCAGGTAATCTATTAAAAATATGTTTCTATGTACGATCAGAAATGGATAAAGGCATTAACAAATCATATGGTTTTACCAAGGTGTCGCTTAAGTCTATAAACTTTATGACGTGGATATACTGCATGACAATGAATTTTGTGCAACATCAATGATGTAAAGGAAATAATGTCATACAATCTTTTCTCTTAAAATAGGAAGCCATCAGTACAAGACAATAAATCAATCAGAATCCAAGTATTAATAACTAATATAGTCTAATCAAGTTGAAAACTAAGGTCAATGTCAGATTAATCTAACTAATGTACCTTGAGATTAAACTAATTGTAATTTATGAGGGTATTTTCAATATATTTAACTACTAACTATGGTGCTAAAATAGAACTAATTAAATGTCAAGAATAATAGGACTTTAAGATAAGTATATAAATCTAGTATTTTATTTAAAGATTTAACAAAAGTTAGTTAAACAATTATAGTTTCAAATAGATTCTAAAATAATATTAGTGCTTAATAACAAGTACGCAATAATGTATCAACAATATATATATATATATATATATATATATATATATATATATATATATATATATATATATATATATATATATATATATATATATATCCGGTGTGTGTATCTACATGCAAATTTATCATTAATAAATCATAGGAAAAATAATTAGTATGGTATTTTATTAAGAAACCGCGTTTGCTTATATATACACATATATATATTTATATTAGAATAAATTATCTTAGATAATATTTCATGTAATCTATTAACTAAGAATTTATTCTAACTAATGTTAGGTACTAATGAATAGATAAATTAAATAAAATTGGAAAGCAAAACCTAGAATTTTGATTGAAGGTCTGTTGCTCGTCCTCTACCCACATATAAATAGATAATTAAAGAGATTTGCTTCGAGAATAACTTTGATGAGCTTGCGATATGTTTTCTGCCTTCATCACGTACTTGCTTTTCTCAGTTCTGTCAATTGGATCGGTCTTCTTACAAGTGTAAAAGTGATCTCCGTTGGACTGCGCGTGACAACCCTCTTGTAGAAACAAGTTCAGCAGCAATTCGAGTGTGAACAGAGATTAAGAAGGTCTTCAAAACTAGTTTGGGATTGCATATAGTCTGAACGGCCTTGTAAGTAAGTTAAGCTTTAGGTGACTTAGCTTGTTTAGCTTAAGTAATTTAAGCTTTTAAAAAGCTTATCTCAACGAATCTAATTGAATTGTATCGGAGTATGTCTGATGCCAGGAGGCATATTTCACGGTGGATTCCGTGCCACGGTGGATTCCATGAGGTTTTACGGTGAATTCTGTAAACTTTGATGACCGAGGCTCATACACAAAGTGGATTCTTTGTGCGAGAAGTTGATGGGGACGCCTGTCCTTTTCGGGCGTTTCATTAATTTAGTGTGTACATGGGTGATTCCATAGCGGGTGATTCCACAAAATGCATATTAAATTAATAAACATTTATGAGTTTAGAGTGCGCACTCGTAATAAATTAAGGTTAGGATTTATTTCTAACCAGTTGATTTATTTATGTAGCTGAAGACTGCTAGGTATTCACTTTTATCGGTTTAATTGTATTATTTTACTAACGATTGTGAATGCTTCAGTTGATGTGTAGAGATAGCAGCAGTGGTGGAGGAAAGCATTGGAGGATAGTGAGTATTCGATTTATGGATTATATTTTGATAGGCGCCACGCCTATATTTTGTCATGCCTATTTATTGAGGCATTGATTATTTATTATTATTTTGTATACGCATGGGCGCACGCTTATATTATTTCTATTTGGACATTGTATTGGGCGTGCCAGATTCTTTGGGCACCATCCATTAGCTTTATTCCTATTTTTGTGTAAAAGCAAACTCAAAAGCTAAAAGCTTGCTATTTTGTAATTTGGGCTATTATTTGAGCATGAAGATGAAATATACATAAAATACATGCTTTGTGGAGCGCTCACACAAGGCATGGGGGGAGATTGCACCCAATTGGTCTTTGCTCTTGTCGTTCATGCTTTTTACCTTGTAACTTGTGCAAAAAGTAGAGTTCATTATTCTTGGGGACCTTCCGGCATTCACTACGCGAGCATACAGCGTCCGATCTGTGCACCAGTGGTATCAGAGCGGAGCTGAGATCAAGAGCTTCCAATCGCTACCCATCTCGTACGAAGGCGGAGCTCCTGGAACGATTGGGCTCTATGGTCAGTTTCGTCACGAACCGTCGATACAGGCAGACTTCTGGCGATCAAGAACCCCTGTTTCTGTCATTGGATCATGAAGGACCGGGCTACAGAGGCGGAGGACCACTCCTACATCTCCTTCATCAAGTCGTGGATAAACAGAGATAAGCTCCATATTCCCAAAAGCTAAAAAGCTTAAACCTTCAAAGTTTTAAAGCTTTAGTTAATTGAACTTAAGCTTCAAGGAAAAAATCGAATCGTGATGAAGGACGGCGGGCTGAACTGAGGGCCGAAAATTGCGCCGAGTACATCCTCTTGTCCTCAAAAATCGACATCTACTCAGAAGCATTAAGCTTCTTACTTCCATAAGTCCTCTAAGGCTAATCAATCTTGCAAATTACAATTAACTCCAGGTCACACCCAAACAGTCAAGTTCAGCAAGTATCTTCAAGTCAAATTCTGCAAGTCAGATAAATCGACTAAGTTCTGCAAGTCTGCAACTCTGCAAGTCACATAAGTCTGCAACTCTGCAAGTCAGACAAGTCAACTGGAGTCAGAATTGACTTGTGCTCAAAACTCCTAGAAGGATTGTTCCTGCGCAGAAACTCCGAACTGCAAAGTTGTTCATTGGAAGGTACTCTACCCATACGCAGGTTTGCTGAAGCATTTTCAGCATACGAAGAAGGATAAACCGCAGATTTTTCGAAGATTGACAAAGCTATATCCAAAAATACATAAGGCTTGTATTCCCGAACTTGAGCTACGCTCATCCCACTAACTTGATTTTGAGTGAGAAAGGTCTCTTGAGTTTTGCAGGATGACGGAACCACATATGGATGATCTTATGGCTGAAGGCGACCTACCTGAGCCTACGATGGAGCAAAAGCTGGACTTAATCATGATGCAATTGGAAGAAGAACGAAGGGCTAGGCAAGCATTGCAAGTTCAACTGGCAAATTTACAAAGAGCGTCTACCGACAAAGAAGAACCTCAAGCTGAAGATCTTATTCGACGTACCATCGACACAATTCTCGAAGCTGAAACCATCCTCAAGGAATCAAAGATAAGTAAAAGAAGTTTCAAATTCCGTACTTTCAATGGCATACGAGAAGGAAAAACTATTCTAGCATTCATTAGTCAGTTTGATGACTATTTCCATGAGGAAACCTATGTAGAAAAAGATAAAATCAAGTGTGTCACTAATCATTTAGTAGACAGAGCATCTCTTTGGTGGACTGTAGTACGCAAGAGCATAGATTGTCTTGCTACTTGGGAAGATTTCAAGAAGAAGTTCATGCAGAATTTCCTTCCACCACAATTTCATGAGAAAGCTATTAAGCAATGGGACCTTCTCCAGCAACGGGATCGTGAGCCTATTCCTCAGTATACAGAGCATTTTTGGAATGCATTACTCCAGCTACACATGCTTGAAGATGTACCTGAAGCAACACACAAGCGTAAGTATATGTCTGGACTCCTTGGGCATTACTACGCTGAAGTTAACATGTTCAAGCCTGCTACTCTTGAAGACGCCATTTCACTAGCTTACGACACTGAAGATAAGCTACGAGGTAGAGACAGACGTCCATAGCAATTCCAAGCCAATGGTAATTATGGATCTAAGCAATTCAATTCCAATTTTAGAAGATTTAATCCAGGTCGTTTCTCTTCATCATCTTTCTGTAAAAATTGGGAAAAACCACTTGCTTTACCATCCAATGTCAATCAAAATTCCAAGCCTATTCCACAGCCAAACCCTAATGTCCCTAGACTTCCCGCCATTGCAAACAACGTAACCAAAGCCAAGCCAATAGTATGCTATAAATGCCACCAGCCTGGACATCTAGCAGCAAATTGTCATTCAAAGAAGCCACCTGCCCATATCAACTACCTTGGAGCAATGGACGAAGACGAAGATGAAGATATGCCTGATTTCACAGAAGATGAGGATGACACTACTACACCTTCGGATACTTTACCAGGTATGCCTACTCCGCATTCTTTATTGACTATGAAATGTTTGGTGCATGGAAAGAAAAATATTATTTTGCATGATGACGGTAGCACTCATGATTTTATTTCAGCAAAATTAGTAAAGGAATTGAAGTTACAAACTGTACCTAAGCATTACCGCATCAAAGCTGCATTCTTAGGCACTAGGTATAATGGTACACAGGAAGTGCATGATTTAGAGATTCAAATTGGTCAATACACAGAAAGAAGAAATTTCCTAGTTGTTCCATTACAGTCGAGTGACATTATTTTAGGAAATGCCTTGGCGTCATTAGCATAACCCAAATATAGATTATTCCACACACTCAATGAATATTAATTTTCAAGGAAAATCTATTACATTATATGGTATGCATGCATCTAATGTTTTTCCACTGCTTTCGCATACTCAAGCTAAACGTGCATTTACGCAAGAGTAGTAAATCTTATCTCATTTGGGTGAATGAATTGCAAGTAAAAGAAAGTCATATGCACCCTAGGCATAAAGAATTTCTTGCACATTTTAAGGACTGTTTTGCAGAAGACCTACCACTTGGTTTACCTCCTTCACGTCCAGAAGACCATAAGATAGATTTGATCGCTGGCACACAACCACCTTGCAAAGCCCCATATATGCATAACCAGATAGAGCAAAAAGAAATCCAGAGTCAAGTTGAGGAATTACTAAATAGAGGATTGATTCAACCTAGCAGTTCTCCATTCGGTGCACCTGTTCTGTTAGTCAAGAAAAAAGAATAATACCTATCGTATGTGCATTGACTATCGAGCTTTAAATAAGATCACTATAAAGAATAGGTATCCAATTCCTAGAGTTGATGACCTTATGGACAAACTGCAAGGATCTGCTATATTTAGTAAAATAGACCTCAAGTCTGGTTATCATCAGGTGAGACTAGATACGTCAGACATATTCAAGACTGCATTTAGGACACAGTTTGGTTATTACGAATTTTTAGTGATGCCATTTGGATTGACTAATGCACTTGCTATGTTTAGTAGAATGATGAACCGTATATTTTTGAAATATCAGTATTGTGTAATTGTCTTCTTTGATGATATTTTGGTGTTTAGTCAAAATGAGAAAGAACATTATGAGCATTTGTCATTGGTTTTTCAGTTATTGAAAGAAAATCAATTGTATGCAAATCCTGAAAAGAGCGAATTCTTTAAAACAGAAATTGAGTATTTAGGTCATATTGTATCATCTGATGGAATTAAAGTTGATCCTAAGAAAATCGATGCAATATTGAATTGGCCTGTACCTAAAAACGTGCATGAGTTACGCTCATTCCTTGGTCTTGCTAGTTTCTATAGGAAGTTTGTACGTAATTTTTCATTACTTGCATTACCATTAACCAAACTTCTGAAGAAAGGAATTGTCTATCATTGGTCCGAAAATCAACAGAAATCCTTTGACTTATTAAAACATGCATTAACCCATGCCCCTGTCCTACAATTGCCTGATTTTAATAGACCATTCTTTCTAGTAGTGACCGATGCTAGTGGATCAGGAATAGGAGTTGTACTTATGCAAGACAATCATCCTATAGCCTATTCTAGTTGTAAGCTGAAACCTTCTGAACTGAAATATTCCACATATGACAAAGAACTATTAGCAGTTGTACAAGCATTAAGAAAGTGGAAACACTACTTAATGGGTTCAGAATTTATGATTAAGACCGATCAGCAAAGTATTAGACATTTACTTAGCCAACCCCAAATCTCTGATCGTCATATCAAATGGGCCTCCTTTATTCAAAGTTTTCATCCTATCATTCAATACCAACCAGGAAAAGAAAATGTAGTGGCTGATGCATTAAGTAGAAAACCTGCTATTCATAATATTTCTGTTATATATTTTGATTCTTTGATTGCTATGAAAGATACTTATCATCAGGATATTACTTTTCATGCTGATTGGAATAAATTAGTTCAAAATAATTTGATTCCTTGTCATATAATGAAGGATTTATGTTTTATGAAAAGAGATTGTGTGTTACAATTCCATATTGATCTTTTTTTTTGAATGAAATTCATTGTCCCCCATATCAAGGTCATAGAGGTATTATATCTACCTTACGTATATTAACTGGAGATTTTTATTGGCCGCATATGGATGCTGATGTATCTAACTTTGTTTCTGAATGTTTGATTTGTCAAAGAGTTAAGAGACATCATGGTAAACAGTATGGATTACTTATGCCTTTGTCTATTCCATCTAAACCTTGGGAACAAATTTCTATGGATTTCATTACTGGCTTACCTAATACTAAATCTAACCATGATATGATTTGGACAGTTGTCGATAGATTTAGTAAACAAGCATATTTCATTCCATGTAAGAAAACTTTAACAGCATCACAAGCAGCACAGTTGTTTTTGAAAACTGTTTTTACTAACCATGGATTGCCAAAAGTTATTATTTCAGATCGTGATTCTAGATTTTGTAACAACTTTTGGTTTATTCTGTTTGCTAACCTAGGCACAAAGATTGATTTCTCATCTGCATTTCATCCAAAAACTAATGGACAAACAGAAGCCACTAACAGCATAATTCTAGATCTTTTACGTGCATATTCTATCTCTAAACCTCAGACATGGGACACACATTTGCATTTATTACACTTTGCATATAACAATACACCACACACATCTACAAAGAAAGCACCATTTGAAGTCATTTATGGATATAGATTATCTACACCTGTTGCATCTTTGTCCAATAGAATTCAGAGTGCTGATGATATTGCTAGTATGCATAACACTATTTTTGATGAGGTTAAAGATATGATTGCCAAAGCCCAGCAATCATATACCAAACAAGCCAACAAGAAAAGACAAGCAATGAATTTCAAAGTTGATGACTATGTTTGGTTGAGAATAGAAAAACGTAGACTACAAAGTGTAGATAGACATCCAGTTGTCAAATTAGCCCCTAGATTCTATGGACCATTTAGGATCATTCATAAAATTAATGACAATGCATTCAAGTTAGAATTACTACTTCATTGGAAAATTCACAACACATTTCACATTAGTTTATTGAGACCATTTAGAGGCCAATTACCTGTACACCCTGTTTATGAAAACCCACCTTTATTAGAGGAAGAGACTGAAATACTTGAACCCGAAGCTATCATAGACACTGACTTTATGACCACAAGTACTGGCCGAAGATATTCTAGATATCTAGTTAAATTTAAGAACCATTCTATAGAGGAAGCACAATGGATGCACGCTAGAGACTTAAATGCTTTCCCCACTCTGTTAGCTCCACATTGAGCTAATAGCAATTGAGGTCAATTGCTATCCCACCCCGGGGGTATGATGCCAAGAGGCATATTTCATGGTGGATTCCGTGCCACGGTGGATTCCGTGAGGTTTTACGGTGGATTCCGTAAACTTTGATGACCGGGGCTCATACACAAAGTGGATTCTTTGTGCGAGAAGTTGATGGGGATGCCTCTCCTTTTCGGGCGTTTCATTAATTTAGTGTGTACATGGGTGATTCCATAGCGGGTGATTCCGCAAAATGCATATTAAATTAATAAACGTTTATGAGTTCAGAGTACGTATTCGTAATAAATTAAGGTTAGGATTTATTTCTAACCAGTTGATTTATTTATATAGCTGAAGACTGCTAGGTATTCACTTTTGTTGGTTTAATTGTATTATTTTACTAACGATCGTGAATGCTTCAGTTGATGTGTAGAGATAGCAGCAGTGGCGGAGGAAAGCATTGGAGAATAGCGAGTATTCGATTTATGGAATATATTTTGATAGGCGTCACGCCTATATTTTGTCATGCCTATTTATTGAGGCATTGATTATTTATTATTATTTTGTATGCGCATGGGCGCACGGTTATGTTATTTCTATTTGGACATTGTATTGATTCTCTGGGCACCGTCCATTAGCTTTATTCCTATTTTTGTGTAAAAGCAAACTCAAAAGCTAAAAGCTTGCTATTTTGTAATTTGGGCTATTATTTGAGCATGAAGATGAAATATACATAAAATACATGCTTTGTGGAGCGCTCACACAAGGCATGGGGGGAGATTGCACCCAATTGGTGTCTCTTGCTCTTGTCGTTCATACTTTTTACCTTGTAACTTGTGCAAAAAGTAGAGTTCATTGTTCTTGGGGACCTTCCGGCATTCACTACGCGAGCATACAACGTTCGATATGCGCACCATGTCTGCCAAGTCGCCCTCATTTTCAAAACCACACTTGAAATTGCTACAAAGTAACCGAGTCTATCATTGAAGATGCCGCCATTTTCAAACAAATACTCTAGTCTCCGAAAACCAAAGTGGATAGAGCTTTTTTTAAAAAGCAAGTTTAGAAGAAAATGCTTATCTCTTACTCTGTTACTTAACGACTTCATAAGGGAGTGTGTCTGCCGGTCCTTCGTCTTCTCAAAGTGGTCCTTCACGGTCTAAGAGTGCAGCAGGGGGTTCTTCACCACTAGGAACGCGCTGGTATTGATGGATTGTCGCGAGACTGACTGTAGAGCTCGATCGTTCCAAGAGCTTTGCCTTCACGTGAGATGTAAGGCAATGGGAAGCTCAAGATCTCAGCCTCGCTTTGATACCACTGGTGCACAGATCAGATGCTGTATGCGTACGTAGCGAGTGCCAGAAGGTCCCCAAGAACAAAAGAACTCTACTTTTGCACAAAAAACAAGAGAGAAGACTTGCACGATATGAAGCAAAAAGACTAATTAAGTACAATCTCCCCCCATGTCTTGTGTAAGCGCTCCACAAAGCATGTATTTAACATATTATTCATCTCCAACCTCAAAAATAACCAAAATTTACAATTAGCATGCTTTACCTTTTTGTGTTTACTTTTGTCCAAATAAAGAATAAAGTGGTTGGGTGTCCAAAGAGTCGGGGATAAAGAAGCGCGTCAAAATAAATATTGGCGCCATGCCTAAAATGCATGCCCATAAAAATTGATAATTTCTTTTAAATAACTTGAATACACGCTATCGCCCAGTGCTTCCCAACGCCACCGCTGCCTACTCTACACATCAACTGAAGCATTCACAATTGTTAGAAAAATAATAAAATTAAACCGACAAAAGTGAATACCTAGCAGTCTTCAGCTATAAATAAATAAATTGGTTATAACTCTTAATTTATTATGAGTGCGCACTCTAAACTCATAAACGTCCATTAATTTAAATATGTATTTTGTGGAATCACCCGTTATGGAATCACCCACTTGCACATCAAATTAACAAGATGTCCGAAAAGGACAAGCGTCCCCATCGACTGTTCGCACAAGGAATCCACCTTGTATATGAGCCCCGTCAATAAACATAATTTTACGGAATCCACCGCAAAACCTCACGGAATCTAGCGTGGAATATGCCTCCTGGCATCAGCTTTAGTTTTTTAATTAGGTCCTACCGCATTTATACACGACATTTAAAATGAGCTTCATAAATTAAGCCTTTTAGGGAATACTATTCGTTCGCGTAATTTACAGCACAGATACGAAAACAAAACAAGCAGTCCTTTTGACAAACAAGTTCCTTAACTTATCTTCAAGTTAATCTTTGTCTCCTGCCCATACAAGATAATTATGTATCCCTTCTATCCAACAGAAGTACCTGGTCCAAATCACATGGCACAAAAATTTCCATCCTTTGTCTAGAGTAGGATCTTCAAACGTCCTAGACATTGGGCTCACGATAGTCTAAAACTCCGTTTCAGACTCGGCAAGGGGTGTCCAGAGCTCCACTAACACCAAGCGACCTAGGAGTGAGACACACTTTCTGTGGTTGGCCTTTTCACCACTTGACCTTCGGGCTTGTGAATCGAGCAGTGCCCTCTCAGGGTAATCTGTGGTACGATCTTGGAGATGATCCACCCGTGCAAAATATCCTTCCTTAATTAATCCAATTGAGAATCAAGCATAATCAAGGAAATTAGCCCTAATATCATCTTCTAGGAAAATATTTCTTTATTCCCATGGCAACTTGTCATTAGAGACCCCTGCCATGCATTTTCCATCAACACAAGCCTTGAATATTTATCCAAATCACAAAGCAACAATCAATTGTTTGAAAGAAAAACATTTAGGGTGTTGTTCAATCAACCAACAAAATTAATTGTATTTTTCTCAAACAATACAAGAATAGATGCAATAATAATTCCATCACATATTTGCTCTCCCCCTTGGAATCAAAGATTGATTCTATACAAAATTTACTTAATACTTGTATGCACAATTCCTAGTGTTATTATTTTTATGATTATGCTATTCATAACCCCTGAGTGATTGCTCTATCAAGGAATAAACCATACGCAACTAAGTGCAAATTAACTTCCCTTGATACATGCACTTTGCAAACTCCATCTTTCAAATATGTGACAAGAGGCCTATCCCTTCCATGACCTATTCTCGTCCATCATAGTATGGAGCCTAATGTATCTCATGCAAGAATCAAAACAAACATCTATCAATTTGGAAATACCTTACTTACGACCCGTACCACAATTGGATTGACAATTATGCCTTCACCCAAAGCTTCGTTGCTGGTTGTAGGACTGTCATCCGCACACAACATTCTTCGCTTGGAGGCCATCGTCCGCAAGTAGACTCAAGGGATTAAGAAGACAAAATAGATTCAAGATGGGAGAGCATAAGGGAAGTTGGCTAAGTCAAAGATTGAGATACAGGGAATTGAGCTAACTCTCTCCCTTTTAGCCTCTTGGGGTAACTCCTCTCTCTCTCTCTCTCTCTCTCTCTCTCTCTCTCTCTCTCTCTCTCTCTCTCAAGCCCTCTCTCAAGATCTCTTGGAGGGGTATCCTTCTCTCTAAATCCCTCTCGCAGCCTCTTGAGGTCTTCTTATGCTCCCTTATGCCTCCCCATGCCTCATATTTATAATGAATTGGAGAGGAGGGGATGAGGCTGAGAAGAAGAGTACTTGGATGAGGGATTCTTGGAAAACTCAGTGATCTGATGCTCAACTCATAAATCTGATGGTTGCATTAGCTCGAAAAGGGGGGTAAAACCCCAAGACACTTTTTTAGAAAGCTTTCAGATCACTCCTTCTTTCTCTCCTTGTTCGAAGTGTTGTCTACTTTCAATGGACTGCAATCGCGGCATGCGCGATTTTGCCAATCACTTTTCTTTATTTTTTTCTTTTTATAAAATCTTCAAAACCTTGTCTTTTCTTTTAAACGACATATAGTTCTATCTTTTTAGGATAATATCTAAAATATACTAGTGTTTTTCCCAAAAATCTAATATTTTTGGACCATCCATACTATACATATTAATACTAGTGATTAATATGGCTCATAAGACTCGTTCACATTGTAACTTTCCTAAAGGGTGGCTACAATCCTTGTTAATCGGAGGAAAATATCGGCTTTATGACTCTTGATTTTTTTATTAAAATATTTTTAATTAAATAAAAATTATTAGCTATTAGTGTTAGTTAGTTTTTACCTTAGTTAGTCTTTAGTTAGTAATCTTACTAACTTATTAAATGACTAACTAACTTTTAAACTAACCAACTAACTTTTATTACGTGGAAATATTACAAAGGCACTACAAGTTATGACACTATAGATGGCTTGCTCCACTAAGCCTTTTCTTTGCCTCTTGAGAAAATTCAAGTGTGAATGCTACTAGACAAGGAGAGAAATGAGCTACAAGAAAAAAGTAGGAGATGTATCTTCTTAGGATATAGCAATGAGAAAAAGAGCTAGAAGCTATATGATCAAGAGGCAAAGAATGTATTAGAATGTCATTATGCGGTGTTTAGGAGAATCCACATGCAGTGGAGGAGGGGACAATCACTTTCATTCTATCATCAAACAAAGAAATAATTCTTTATGAACTAGTACGAAGAGGTGCCCTTTCTCTCAAGGAGGACAAAGAATTCCTTTTGAGTGAAAAGGATGATAGTCAGCACCTACTTTTCACTACATTGAAAAAATCCATTGCCATGTTTAATGAAAGTACGTTCTAATCACAACAATACTAGGCCAGAGGGCATTCAGCAAAGTGCTAATCTGCCAAGTTAGTCACATATAGAATGGAAGAGTAGCAAATTGCATCCTATTACATATTCAATATGGCATTAATGGTTGAGATTGTGGACAAGTCCTAAGAATCCACAAGCATGGAGGAGAAATTGATCAATTCTACTTGGAAAGTTGCTCTGCAAGCTAAGTACAATAGCATCATAAAGAATAACACTTGGAAGCTTGTGGATAAACACCTCAGAATTTAGGTTCCTTAATTATCACTTCTTCCAAAAGTTAATATTTAGTTACTAGATTCATGATGATGAATATCGTATGATGTTCCTTTAATATGATTTTGAAAGGAATAGTTACGGTGTGGTATCATGGCTTGAAAGTCGAAACTATAACTATGATAGATCTATTTTATACAACCTTGTGAATAGACTTTTGCCCTGAGAGAGGTGGTCAATATCGGTTGGTGTTTTGAATGTGACATGTCAAGAGCCTCATGAGAATGCTCAAGTTGATGCCAAGAAACTGAAGGAGGTATTTTGCAAATTGCAAGCCTCTATTCCCATTCCACTTGGTATCTAACTACATTAATATTTTCTACATGGATTGGATTTCAATATCCAAGTGCAATTGAATAGTAATCCTCTTGCTAATATACATACAACCATTACATAAGTGGAGGAGATAGAGTCATAATTACAAGAAGTCTATGTATCTAGGACAAATCTCTATTCAAGTCTAAGTTCTAATAATAATTTGGCATTACCTATAGCTAGTGGAAGTCACCTATAAAAAACCTTAATGCAAGAGGAGGTGTTAAACAAAATGTCAAGGTGCAATAAGTTCACCTATAACAAACCTTAATGCAAGAGAAGGTGTTACACAAAATATCAAGGTGTAATAATTTCACCTATAACAAACCTTAATGCAAGAGGAGGTGTTACACAAAATGTACTTATGTTGCGAGCTCCTCCTAATGCTGCTCTACTAATGGCTAGCAAAATGGGTCCATTGAATAATGGAAGTCAAATGATGAATCCCAATGTAATACCAATTAATCAGCCACCAATACCCAATTAGGTGGTTAAGCCATTGGGATGCCAAGCACATAATTACAATAATGAGTCTAGTCTATCAAATGTTATTGGGGAAGTCAAGCATATGATAAAGCATTATTTGACATGATAACTAAATAATATAGACAAATAGCCGTAGACCTAAACTTCTTGAAAAATCAGAAAAATTTAATAGGAAGTCAATGCCTTGAAGAGGGTGGTCAATCAAGATTCAATTATAAGTGGTGTGGTGGTCATCACCTATGGAATTGCTCTTTTATGAAGTGTGATATATATGGGAAGTCAACACATATGACTAATACATATCGGCGTAGAGTAAGTTCACTCTACCGAGGTAGTCAATAACCCAAGCCAGTGAATCATCCTTCAAATGATGCAAATCCACTATAAGGGAATGGGCAAACAGCGACAACCATTTGCGACAAAAAATAGAGCCGTTGCTATTAGCATCACTAAATTGATATTGCAACACAAATAGCATCACAAATAGCGATGCCATTGTAAGAAAAAAAATCCCTCAAAACCTGAGCGCAACATTTTGCCACAAAAAGTTTGAAGAGAGAACGAAAGAGAGAGCAAGAGAGATCGTGGCTTTGGGAGGGAGAGATAGAGGGAGAGAGAGAAGGAGAGCTTCTTGCCGCCGCTACTGCCACCACCGCCGTATGTGAAGAAGAGGAAGAAGTGCACGAGGGAGAAAGAAGGGACCTCGCAAAGAGGAAATGAAGAATCCATCCTCGAGCCTTTATAGTAGGTGCATTGCCTCTTCTTACTTTGTTCTTATGTTTTCTTCTTTTCTTTTGTTTGTTTTCTTAAGGATGAGATATATTGAGAGAGAAAGAGAGGAAAGGAGAGGAGGAGAAGAAGGAAGGAAAAGGAAGAGAGAATGAGAGAGCAAGATAAAAGATGAAATATAACAAATAAAGAGAAGAAGAGAGAGAGAGAGAGAGAGAGAGGGAGGAAGAGAGGAGAGTGAGTGAGAGAAACAACGAGGGGATGGAGACACTACAAGATATAGGCCTTATATCGATGTTTAAAGCGACGAAAATACAAACAATAAAATTTTCCCCCATCGTTGCAAAAAGCGTCGTTATTAACGACACCATAGAATTGGCGCCGCTATTAGCGTCACTATTGGCATCGCTATCAGCATCGTATTTGCGACGCTGATAGCGATGCCAATAGCGACACTAAGAGCGACGGTTTGCGACGCGCATAGCGACGCCAATAGTGACGCGAGCAGTAAAATTTGCGATGCTAATAGCGATGGTAACAAGGATATTTTTTTTTTTGTGGTATAGCACTGTGTGCTTTATGAGAGCTATACAAAATAGTTTCTACACTACTGTGTACAAAGCGCTTGCAAACAAAAAGAATGTATACTGAAATCATAAAACTGATACATGAAATAATGATCGCATAAAAAGTGATTGGTACAGTCATGACAGGATATCACTAATACATAGTACATGTCTACATAGATCAGGCGACTCAAAAATAAAGGTGTGTGAGCTCCAGGGATCCAAGGGTGAGCTACACATTCTCGTTCCCCGAAAGCTCGTCCCACCGCAAAGAAGTATCAAACAGACTCTGCAGAAAAAGAAAAAACACATCAGTCCACCATACAATAATGCATTCAAATATCTCATGGTAACTACGAACAAGAAAGATGAGTGACTTACAGGGCCCCCGTGTCTATACAATTGGTCGATCAATGCATTGAGACCGTGCCTCTCTGCATATCGAGTCTCAAGGCCGGTCGGATCACGATTTGTAATGGATTGTTGCAAAGAAAACAAAATGCTAGCTGTTAGAAACATGATTGTCAGTACAAAGAATATTTCAAAAAAATAAACAAGCAAAACAAAAGAAAAACTTACAAAGTCCTCCAAATATATCCTGTAGCCACCACTCCCAAGATGATGGACCACTCCGGCCTCGAGTCCTGCCCTCGCCGCCTCGCGTTGCTGACTCCAATGTCCTGGAGAATCTATAGTCTCCTCCCTTAGACAGCGCAGTCGTCTGCATCTAACCACTCAGGCTTTGCAGCCCCACTCTTGATTGCCTTGCGTGTTGCATGCATCAGATCGTCTATGTGACATGTATGCACACATGCAATCCATCATCTAGCCTGTAGAGAAACTATCTACTGCGGCTGGCACCGGAAACTCCTCGTGCAAGGATGCTACTATGTAGTCCTTGCTCCCCTCCGATATTTTCTTCCAATGATCCAAGACGTTGTGCCGAAAAACTTGTTGGCACAACTCTCTCATGCGAGCCATCACCCTCCTCCCCTCATCATTCATGATGATGGCTCCTGACCTACTATCGACTAGATATTTATAACACCTAGGAATCTGCCTAAGATGGGTCCTCTCCCATCTGCGTCCACGCTCCTGGGCATATCCAGGAGACCCCTCTGCATCCGGTGTACCGACGGGGGTAATCTCTCTAGGAGTGGCACCCAAAGGGGTGCCACCTGCTACGGCTGCGCAAAAGCCGAAGTAACTGGAGTAGACATTCCCACATGTGTGACAAATCCTAGAGGTGACGCAGCTCCAACTGAACAACGAAACGGAGACACCACATCCGTGTCTCCATAGCAGCATCCCCCTGATCCCGATGCACTCCCTCCCTCTGGCCCAAGTCGTGAGCGTCGAGATCGTCTGCTCGAAGCCGAAGCATCCGATCGCGCTGAAGTAGATCTAGCAAAGCGCCCTGACAAAGAACGAGACAGCTCCTGGTCTGTCATCTCTCTGAATTTGGCGAGTTGGTCTGGAGACATGCGTGCGAAGATGTTCTGTAACTCCTCATCGCTCATCCCTCGACTCATCCTGAAAATGTCACCTGCATAGATAAAAAATGGTGTTATAATAATCAATTTAAATCATACAAAGCATAGTAATATAAATCATTTTTAAAAAATCTCACTTAAAATGCATATCTTATGTACCTTTAAAAGAGATTGGTCAACAAATTGAGTAAGTGGATGCTCCAAGTATGAAGTATCCTATGGTCCCATGTTAATCTCCTGACACAACTCCGCATACACTAGAAGGTCGATAGACATATCACCACAGAAGAATGAGTCCGTCTCGTTCTCAAAAAATTCTTGGACTCCTATATTTCCATCATTGTTGGCCAATGCTGGCTCTAAGCTTTCGATGGCCTCCACCCCTTGCAATATCGATCCCTCTATTTGCATATTATCTTCATCTATGCTCGGAACATCGCTTTGATCATATACTCTCGCACTTCCGGGAGTTGAAGGTATAACATGCCACCATCTAGGTTGTCGGGGGTTTGGATAGAAGATTACCTGTTCATAAACACGTACAAGAGAGTTCAAACCATTGTGACATAAACCATGTCGTAATACAATTAGCAAGCAAATGACTCCATGCACCTGTTCACAATGGGCCAGCAACAAAAAGGTATCACGCAAATCCGTCCATTTTTTTTCGGAATCTATTTCGAGAAATCCAGATAGACCTCGTCGAACTATTGCTCCAGCTCCTCCAAGTACCACTTTGAACCACTGCACATCGAATAGTATCATGGAGAAGCTACAGTAATCCACCGTAATAATACTTTGCAAGTTCCCAAAATACTCCATCTCATCCACAACCGTGTTTGGATCCGTTGATCATCGCCGACTCTCTTGCTCGAACCTTGCCATGACACCACAGTCCATTGTGGAGCGCATTTTGTCAATACGCTCCATGCGAAAATGCCATTCGCGCAACCATGCTACACTATATATTTTGTACTGTACATTGAAACACTCAAATTAGATGTCGCATATAAAATTTAGATACGACAGATTCTAAACCCCTTATTACCTTTGGACTACATCCCCTCGAGAATTTCCACTCCTCCATTGAGACCTCTGTCCCTTCGTGAGATGCTGCGGTCAAGGCTCTATGCATCGCATTGACATAAACCGCGGCATCTTCTCCATGCCTTCGGGATATCGAATCGGTCGATGACACGTACCACGCCGGAATTGAGCTCGCGCTTCCTCTCGATCTTGCCTTGCAATCTGGTACTTAGCGAGCCACGTCTCCATGGAGGTATGGTGCAACATACAAAAGTGATTCACCTTCTCTTCCATTGAGGCATCCATTCTTTTTTCTAACCCATTTCCAACCACCACATCTCCAATCAATCTATCATCATCCTTCAGCGACCATAGCATTTCATTGTCTGGTTCCACCGTTGGTAGCCATTGTGAAATATGCACTAGTGCCTCAGACACCAACCAACCTTCGGCCATGCTACCTTCTAGTCGAGCTCCTTGTCGCCCAAAGCCTTTCAGGGTTTTCATGAAGCGCTCCAGGAAGAACATCCATCGCGTATGGATAGGTCCATCAATCTCCACGTCGTCCACAAGATGCACAAGAAGGTGGATTTGTATCGTGAGCATGCTAGTGGGCAGGTATTTCTCAAAGAGACAAACCGTCTCCACTGCTCCCCGCCTCGCGGATTCAATAGAGGACGTCTTAATCTCTTTCTGTGAGATCCATTGCACCAAAGTTGACAACTTGTAAATGGCCCCGCGAATTTCTAGAGTAAGGCATCCTGCAATCGCGATCGGTAGTACAAACTGCCACAAATGAGAAAGCATTATGAATAATGGCCACATTCCAAATAGCAAAATGCCCACGCTAATTACAATCCATTCGTAGTACAAACCTCACATATCTTATGCCAATTATGGGATTTTAGCCCGATAATTGGTCATCTTTAGAAAATGTGGACCTGAGAGAATGCATCATACCCGTCGAAGTGCGGATACACTTGATTACTTGCTTCACAATGCGCTCTTCTTTAGTAGACAAAACCCAAGGAGCACGAGGAAGCTGCACGCGACCATCAGTACTCGACTACAGCCAAAGCACCTCCATCTTACCTACCTCCTTCAAATCCATTCGTACCTCTATAGTGTCTCTCTTTCCTATGATGTGGTCCCATATCAAGCTGCCCACATTCTTGAAAATATGCATGGGATCCAACAAGTGGTTGACCTGTAAGTGGGTCCAATATGGCAACTCGTAGAAAACTGAGAACTGCCACATTCCATTTGGATGTGATTACGCGTGAACCATTTTCAACTCGTACCAGCTTGCGGTGTCCATATGTGTTGGAGGTCGTCTAAGGAAACCTTCCCTGAGTTCATGATCCTCCGGCAAGAAAGCAAGGTGTTCTTGATATATCATCTTCTTCATGGTTCGTGACCTTTGGGAGTCTAACTTTGGCCCGCACAATGGACATGCATGATAACCTGAGGTAACCAGACCTGTTCCAACACCATGACCTAGTGAATACTTGATTGAATGAGATAAAATATAGATATTACTAGCGAGAATGGAGGCCTGCTCGCCTGAGCACTCTCCCAATCCTGGAAAGTCATGCATCGTCCACATGAGAATGGCTCGAATATTGGCTGACCGACCATTGCGCCTGCTCGTATCTTGCACAGTGACCCCCTCCTCCCACAAAATCTTAAGCTCATGGACTAATGGACGAAGATACACATCTATATTATTTACTTTGTAGCGGCCTGGGACGAGCCACACAACACTGTAAGAAGTTGAGCGCAGACCGAATGGGTTCACACCATCCATTGTGAGACCAAGCTGAAGATTCCTTGGCTCTCGTGCAAAGCCTAGGAAGGTAGAGTCAATGTGGCTCCATGCACGCGAATCTGCTGATATTCGTTGAACTCCATCTGTGGACCTATTCTACGCATGCCACGTTGTCAAGCTCGCCATGCCAGACGTACGAAACATGTGGTTTATACGCGGGATGAGCGGAAAGTGTCTGAGAACTTTTTGAGGGATGGTTTGCCCTTGCAAGTCCTGTCGATACCTGTGAGCACCACACTTTGGACATGTCTCCATAGTCTCGTATTCTCCTTGAAACAGTACGCAATCGTTGATACATGCATGGATGTTATTGTAGTCCATGCCAAGCTTCCGTAAAACATGTCGTGCATCATCACGAGACTCAGGCATGGTATTTGTAGGTGGTAATATATGATATTTCAATAACCTGAAAAAAATCATAAAACACCTTGAAAAAGCACAAATGTTTGTAATAATAGTGTCAAAAAAAATCAATGAATCCTATGTACAAGGTACCTGAACAACTTGGTCACACTCGTATCGCTCCACCCGTATTTTGCTTGCACACTTAAGAGTGCAAGCAGTATCTTCAACCGAGATGCTCGGCACCCATCATATAATGCTATGGATGCTTTCTCTCTAAGTGGATCAGAAGTCTTGACATCCATGGGAATCAATGCATCGATCATTGCCTCCATCTCAAGCTCCAAGATTGTAGGTAGGTCTGGAAGGTTGTCTGTCTCCTCTGGCATTGACGGTATAGATTGCCCTTGCGAGTGGTGGATTGGCTCCTGCACTCCATTCATTGCATGCCCACAAACTCTTCTAATTGGCCGCAAAGGGTGCACTCCCCCTTGGGACAAGACATCACCTCCCTGGATAGAAAATTTACCAGCAAGACCCAATCTTATTGTATATGGTATTCAATTAGCTTGCGAGTACAATGCATGATTGATATTAACTTCAAATTACCGTTTGCTAAAAATCCGCAATCTCCTAATCAATGATCTCAGATTGAAACTCGCTAAATCATCGCACATGTTCTATAGACAATTGGTGTTTTCGTATAATTGCCAACTTGCATTGAGAGTAAGGACATGCGACACACTGATTAAGATACGCCTCGCAATCTTGAACAACAGGACCTTCTTCGTTTTTCATCTTGTCTACGTTTTAATGACTTATAATACAATTTGGGAAAACAAGGCTCGAATGGATAGCTTTATGGAGATGTATGTCAAGTTGCAAGTTGACCATAAGCTCTTGCTTGAGAGGTTTTAGCCTCTACAAGAAGTTGAGAAGAAAATTTTGAAAAACATTGAGGTTGATATTGATGCATCCATGGTATTGAAATCTAAACTTCAAGATATAAAAAATGCTTTACTGAGATTGATGTAAAAAATGCATGGGACATAGTAGTTGAGAGATTTATTGATGTTATATCTTGGCCATATACCATGCTCAAGGATTTGTTTTTCCCGGTAGATAATTATTCATTATTGTAGAAAAAAAAGGCATTGGTTCATAAGGTTCATGAGTTGAAGACTAAATGTTTGGACTTGACTAAGAGATTGGATAATGCCTTAGATGCTAAAAGGAAAAGTGATGAATATGTTACTTCATCATTGCAACAAAAAGATTGGTGACAAGGATGCTATGATTAATGAAGTTCTTCACAAGGTGAATATAGAGTTGAAGGGGATGGAACACGATTCTTCTTAGGGATTTAGTGATGATCAGTCAATTATTGAGGTGTCTTCTTGTATGGCCATTATACCTTATATACCTAGCTACGGTCTGTAGGTTATGTACTTTGAGTATCTTAGAGGGGCTCTACTAGGATTACTTATACAACTGTACTAGAGGGCTTTGAGTATAAGTAATCCTAGTCAACAAAATTTATGAGTATCATTGAGGATCTCTTAGTCTAATAATAAATCAATCTCAACAAAAAGCATCTTAGTAATGTGGTTTTTTTGTCCTAGGTCCATGTATAAAAATTAATGCCATCTATGAAATTTATCAACTTTTATTGTAATGATTGGAAGACATCAATGCAACAATGTAATACAAGGTTACCATGTCAAATACAATATCAAATAGTAAAAATGTTTGTGCTTGTGTGGGGGTGTGTGTGTGTGTACCATAGTTATAAAATTTGTTCCAATCAATTATACTCATAGTCATAACCTTTGAAGAAAATATCCTATGCTCAATTTAAGGGATTCTTCTTCTATGGCAATACTTTTGGGTTCATTTTGATGAAGTACCATAATGACCATTAGCTAGGGGATCATTTTCTTTTAGTCCTTCTGTTGACTAGTTGGCATGATTACTAATTTGTTATGCCTATAAAGTTAATACAAAAACAAGGAATTATGCATATCGTAATTAGATCCCCTACTTGGACATTATGAAGGATATGACCAATTTTAAGCCATCTTAAAGAGTCACCAAAGTACGTGGCCCATGGTAAAGCACATTGCATACCATTATTGATAAGTCTATTATCATGCATCTTAAATCTCATAGTTAGACTTTATAAAGTGTACTATGACCAATTTTTAGCCCTCTTAAGGAGTCGATGTAATGGTACCCATAAAAAAAGCAAAGTGCATACCATTACCATAATCATGGATATGTTATCGTTCCAATATATACACACACATGTGGACTACATCTTGAGTAGACAAAAGCTATCCATTTGAGTATACATACATCTCCATAAAGCTATCCATTTGAGTATACATCTCTTTCTCTTTCTCTCCCTCTCTCATTTCCTCCCCCTCTCTCTCCCTCTCCCTCTCTTTCTCTCTCATTTCCTCTCCCTCTCACAATATATCCTAACACTCTCCAAAAGCAAAAGGGAGAGGGAGAGAGAGAATGCACTCTCCCTCCCTCTCCCTCTCCCTCTCCCTCTCTTTCTCTTTCTCTCCCTCTCTCATTTCCTCCCCCTCCCTCTCCCTCTCCCTCTCTTTCTCTTTCTCTTTCTCTTTCTCTCCCTCTCTCTCTCTTTCTCTCCCTCCCTCTCCCTCTCCCTCTCTTTCTCTCTCATTTCCTCTCCCTCTCACAATATATCCTAACACTCTCCAAAAGCAAAAGGGAGAGGGAGAGAGAGAATGCACTCTCCCTCCCTCTCCCTCTCTTTCTCTTTCTCTTTCTCTTTCTCTTTATCTTTATCTTTCTCTCCCTCTCTCTCTCTCTTTCTCTCCCTCCCTCTCCCTCTCCCTCTCCCTCTCTTTCTCTCTCATTTCCTCTCCTAAACAAGCAAAAGAGAAAGTGATTTAAACCTTAAACAAGCAAAAGAAGGAGAGAGGGAGACTCACCAATGAGATATGGCAACTGTGGGGCGGCTCCTCTTTGCGATGAAGGCTCCTCCTCTCCTTCGTGAACAACGGCGACGGTGGCGGCGGGCGGTAAGTCTTCTTTCTCTCCTTCTCTCACGACAGTCGCTCTCTCTCTCGCTCTCGCTCTCAAAAAACAAAACGCAAAAATGCGAAATAAAGCCGCGCTCGGTTTCAGCCTGTTTTTTTCCCTGTGGAGCGTCGCTATTTGCGTCGGTAAATATCAACGCAAATAGCGACACCAATAGCGATGCCGCTACCCACGTCGCCACCCGCCGTCGCTATAAGCTTAAATCCTTGTAGTGAGAGAAACAAAGAGAGAGGCAACAAAGAAAGAGAAAGGGAGAAAGAAAGGAAGGGGGGAGAGAAAAAGAAATGGAGAGTGAAGGGAGAGGTGGATAAAAGGGTGAAGTAAAGAGAGAAAGGAGAGTGAAAAAAAAAAGAGAGAGCTAGAGGGATTAAGGGAAGAAAAATGGAAAAAAAACATGGAGAAAAAGAGAGAGAAAGAAAATAACAAATAGAGAGCGAGACAAAGAGAGAGAAAAATGGAAACAGTGAGAGAATTAGAGAAAACAGAATGATCGAAAAATAAAGATAGAGGGGGAGAGAGAGCCTTTCAATGTGTTGTTTTATGAGTTTTTTATTTTTTATCTTTGATTTTGATTTTAATGAGATGCATCGACGAGTGTGACCGGAGAGGAAACAAGAGAAAGATATAGAGAAAAGAAGGGAGGGAAAGGAAAAGAGAGAAGAAGTGAGAGTGGGGAGGGAAGATGGAGGAGAGAGAAACATTTATAGAAAGAGGGGGAGAAAGAAACAAAGGATGAAGGGAGGCAAATAAAAAAATAAAAAGAGAAAGATAATGTGAAAGGTGGGAAGATAAATAAATAGGGAGGAAGGGAGGTAAATAAAAAAAGGGAACACAGAGAGAGAGAGAGAGAGAGAGAGAGAGAGAGAGAGAGAGAGAGTGGGACGGGGAGAGAAATAAAAAGGGATATAGATAAAAATAGAGGGATATGGAGAGAAAAGGAACAGATAAAGCGATATGGAGGGAGGCAAATAAATAAAGGGAAAGGGAGAGAAAGAGGAGTAGATATTAAAATGAAGGAAGATCATAAATGAGGGAAACAATAACCTATTGTTTGTCATAACATATACCAAATGGAAAATTATGATGGTCGTGATATCCAAGATCGCAAGGCGTATCTTAATTAGTGTGTCCCATGTCTTTTATCTCAATGTGAGCTGGTAATCAGATGAAAGTGTTGCTTGTCTATAGAACACATGTGTGATGCTTTGGCGAGTTCCCATCAAATATCATTGATCAGGAAATCTCAGGCTTTGAGAGAACTATAAGAAAAGTGTGTATCCATCATGTCTTACATTTGCAAACTAATTGAATATCATATACAAAAATATTAGACATGCTCGTAAAATTTATACATAGAGATGACACCTCATCCCAAGGAGAAATGCATCTATTGCAGCCAATTAGAAGAGTTCGTGGGTGTGCGATGGATGGAGTGCTTGAGCCAATCCACAAGTTAGAAGGCATGACTCAGCCTACACCCTCGATACCAGAGGAGACATTTCTGAGTATTACAAATATACATCCAATCATTCAAAGCTAATTATATATGCTACAATGAATGATCAATCTCATCTTCAATGAGATTGACCCTTGCTAGACTATCTACCTCTAGGTCTATGTTACCAATAGGCAATGAAACAAATAAGTCTATCCCACTGTTAGATGTATTGCTATGCTCAATTTCTTCATCATCATCTGCAACCATATTGTTATCCTCTTCACTGCTTCCTAGAACATCCTCGCGGGGATCATCTTGCACTGCATCATGTATATCATCAATCATGGCATCATCATGTGCATCATCATTGATTGTATCATCATTGATTGTTGGATTTTCATCAACTATCTCTATGTTGGTAGCATTGTTATATATTGGTTTTGAATGATTAGATGTGGGGATGACGTGCCACCATCGGTTATTATTTACCATTGGGTGATACACAAACTGCATTTAAAAACTAAAAAGTAAGCAACTTAGATATATATTGTATTTTGAGAATGTATCAAGAAGTAATATATATATAAATAAATAGCTTCTAATATACCTACTCACACTGTTGAGGTAGTACAAATGTGTCATTCTTGCCTTGGTGAAATTTCGTAGAGTCAATCACTACAAAACCACTTGGATGACGTCTAATTGTGCAATGCTCACCCGTTGTTACTACTTCTTTAAACCACTTCACATCTAGTATATATATAAAAAATCGCCTAAAGTCAAGCTTCAAAATATCTTGGATCAAGCCACAATAACCTTCCATATGGTGCCATTGGTAGCCTGGAAGTTTGCAAGGATACCACAATCCTAGGTATTTCTCTTATCATCTATACGTTGAGTTCGAAAATATTAGCCTTCACACCAAATAGCATTGAACAATGTGCACTAATAGTACATTGTTGAGATCGTATTAATGATTTAGTTAAAGATGAAACATGTAGAATTATTATATCATATATAACTAAAGATAATTTAATTATAAGTATGTCTCACCTTTGATAAGCAACCTCATGCATATTCCCACTCCTCTTCCGATATATCCATCGCCTCCTCTTTTTCCATCTTCTCCATTTCTTCATGTAGCCAATCTATATCAATATGACGTGAAGCGCACTTAAATGTTCTAGATATGGGACATTACATCCATATCTAGTACGAAATGCTTGCCTTTCGCTTACTCTTCTTGCCCTTGATTCTTTATATAGTGTCACCCATTTGCTCATTACTTCGTTGTTAAGCACACAAAATACATTTAACTTACAAAGTTCCTCTTTCATTAGCACTTTTCTCCTTTCTTTTCCTCGAGGTATTATAGAGGTCACCCTCAAATCTTCATCATCTTTCCATAGTCATGGTAAATATACATTGTTAATTCGTCTACATAGTTACTCCACTAATTAATATATTTATGGTTATGAAAATCCTTACCTAAATCATTTTGTGCCAATCGTGAGACTTTAAAGCGGATAGTTTCTCCACAACTATTTTCTTTTTCTTTATGAAGGCTCCCTTGAGGCATCTCATATATCCTTTGGGAGTTCGAAAGCTACATATCTACTGCTTCACTATCTTTTCTTCGGTCTTCGACAACATCCAAGGTGCATGCGGTAACCCGATCTTTCCTTTGGGTCCGATGCGTGGCCAATCTCGTCTCATACGTCCAATGCTACGTAAATCCTCCCTTACATTGAAAGAATCACGAGCCCCGATTAAGTGATCCCATAATGTAGAGGCAACATACTTGAATATATGCATGGGATCCAATCTTGAGTTCAGTCCAATATGGGAGACGAAAAAATATAGAGAATCTAAGGCACAAACAATATATTATTTCTTTTTCTCATAATGGAGTGTACTTTAAAGACAAACAAAAGAAGTAAACTAGTTATCGACTCATGCCGAGTGGAGGATGATTATTGGCGTGTGTCCAAGTGTCCTTTCAATCTTGAATGGTCAGAGATTGTGGAGTTCTTCCATTAGTGGGGGGTGCATATCTAGGGTGGTCAATAGGAAGAAAACGATGATGATTGTCATAGATAACCTTCTTCAAGCATGTCGGTCTAGAAGAAACCAGACAGGGACCGCAAATGGGACATGCATGATATCCTGATGTAGTTAAACTTGTAAAAACAAGTGGGTTAATGATGACATATATTTGATTAAGGGTAAGGATGAATAAAATGGAGTATGCAACTACCTGAACACTCTCCATAGCCTGGAAAGTCATGTATGGTCCACAACAACATGCCCTTTAAAGTGAAACTCTAGAGGACAATGATACACTCACATCTTGCACCTCAATACCTCTCCATAGCACTTCTAGCTCCTCGATCAAAGGCTCTAAGTAAACATCCATATTTTTTTGTGTTTTCCAGGAATCAAAAGGGACAACATTACATGTCCTTCTTTTATTGCCATGGACAGAGGGATATTATAGTTTACCAATACCAGTGACCATACACTATACGAGTGCTTTTAATGCCAAATGGATTTATTCCATCTAATCCTAGACCAAATCTCAAATTTCTAGGCTTTTCTTTGAAAGTAGGCCACAAATTATCTACGTGTTGCCAAGATGGTGTGTCTGAAGGAATTCTCCACTTTCCATCACTTGAATGGTGACTAGCATGCCATGACATGAGTCTCGCAATAGATTCACACTTAAACATAAGTTGAATACGTTGAATAATAGGAAAATGTTGCAAAACCTTACGAGGCACATCTATTGATTTCATCTCCTAGTTGTATCTTGGTTCACCACAAATAGGGCACTATCATGCAGATGCATGATCCCCACGAAACAAGATGCAATCATTGACACATGCATGGATTTTAACGTAATCGAGACCTCCAAGAGATGTCAAGAAACGCCTTGCTTGCTCCCTTCTAGTTGGTAATTTATTTCCATTTGGAAGCATTTGTGACAATAACCTACATATATTGTGCAAACAGAGTTAACAAATCGCAAATATTGTCTAGAACACAATATTAGTGAGTTTGGAAATCTCCAAATTCCCATTTTTTGAATACCAAAAAGGTGGCACCCAGATAACATACCCATAATTTTCTCAAAACCATATGATGTGACCTATCATTGGAAAGCACTTGAAAAATGGAATCTATTGAGCTATAGAGCGCTCGATTTGGAGTTATAGTGTTCAAGTTATGACAAATCCAAAGATTTGACCACGTGTCCCAAACTTATGGGAAATTTCTCATATTCCCCAATATGGTGTTCTAGAAGCATTTATGAATTATTATCAAATGATACATACTTCAATAATGCATTCAAGCTAGCATTACTCCATCTATAAATGGTTTGTAAGTTCAGTATCTCGAGAGATGCACGTAGAACGGAGTAGGTGCAACCTTTGTACAATGGAATTTTGGACGATATGTGTAGTGGGTCATTTGTCTCTCTAGTGGTGCCCTCCCCCCGAACCTCATGGGAAAATAAATCATGCACCATGTTGTCCAAAATCTCTTCCTCCAAAACTTGATGGGGCATTTGAAGAGGGCTGCTATCGTGGTCATTAGTCTCTACTCTTCTTGAGGACTCTGCCTCCTTGGTCGACACTTCGCAGCCTCTCGACGCCCTCGAGGGACCATTTGAGGATGTGGTACCATATCCTTCTCAATAAAAAAAGGAGGTTTTGTTTAATGGTGAAGACGCAACATAGACCAATAATATTTGTGCAAATAAGGCAATAAAAATTACTGGGTCTTTTTCTTGGTCCCACTCTCCGTACATGCTGAGGTGTGACATTGTGATTCGACGTACTTGAAAAGAACATCCTCGACAACGATCACACATATATTTGATTTTCGGTCATAGCCAAGTGTCTTGATTGTGAAGACGCAATGTCTCATCCTCAGTGGAGGATGTAGTGTTTGTTGACTCAGCATGTCCCATACTAGTAGAAGATGATGACATAATTACACCTAAATCATAAGGACATATATGATTTCATTTGGTATGTATGTCGTATTCCCTAAATGCATTGATACTTACAACATGGAGGCAAGCATTTTGATATTGAAAGACTAGGAAAGTCATGTTGATCCAAAAACAACCAAAAGCTAGCATCTAATCAGTTTAATTGTAACTACGCATCTATCAGCGCGTGTAATATGTCTTATCTGCGCATATACACGCGCTTATAGACGCGCCATGTAAATCCTAGGAGGTGGCTCTCGATCACCCTCGCCAAGAAATGAGAGAGGTGAGCCTCCACAAATGTACTACTTTGTCACTGATATTTGTGGGGATTGCCTAGGAGGTGGCTCTCGATCACCCTCATCGGGAAATGAGAGAGGTGAGCCTCCACAAATGTACTACTCTGATGTTGGTGGTATCTTGCATAACCCTGAGGGGAGGGAAGTGATAGCCTACTTGAGAAGTGATTCCCTTCAAGCACCAAAAAAATGGTTTGTGGAAAGAGGTGTTGCACGCAGTACATAGAAGGTACCCTAATCTCGAGAATTCACGATTCTCACATGATTGGGGATGGTCAAAGGTGAGAGATGTGCTTGATAACAAGAGGTCTCACTTTATGACACGTGCCAAGGAGTCATTGCAGAGACAAGAGTAGGGGCGCCCTGGATATGGCCAACCACCCAATTGCCACTGCAGGGAGTGGAAAGAGGCCAAGAAGAGAGAAACAGACAAAAGGACAAGTCACCAGCATCATGCAGAGGCGCGACATATCCAGATGGCAACCATGGGATCATCACATTATGGATCAGGTGGCAAGGAGTCATGGGAGGCTGAGTTTGTAAGTATTATTTGATTTTAAAAAAAATTAAATTTTGTAATTTGTTTCAATTCATTATGTAGTGTGTTCTAGTACGTTGTATGTTCAAATTGTTTCGTGGTATCATATCATTGATAGGATGCCTACTCCTAGAGAGGTAGGCTACCATCGAGGTCATAACCGTGCGTCCACTTGGCAGCATTTCTACGAGGAGGGACTCATCATGGAGGAGCAATATAATCGTGCCATGAGGATTCCACAACCAGAAGAGGTATGTTTTATTTTTTTACATGAAAAGTATAGGTAACTCTAATTTATTATTTGTAATGGTATTTATATATCTTAATCCTTTGTGTAGGCGAACCCTGATGCAGTTGAGGATAGCGAAGGGGGGACTAGCACTAGCGGTGGCGGCAGCGGCACCGGCACCGGCAACGATAGTGGTAGCGACGATGATGCCTCTTCTGAGGAGATGTAGAGGAGCCCCATGCATGCATGCCTCCCCTTGGCTTGTAATTTTCATTTTTTATATGTATTACTTTCAGCTAGCGCTTGCGACCATGACCATGCTTGAGGTCACAAGCATTAGAACTCATCATGTTAAAACGTTTCATCTATACATATGAAATTTTGTGTTCTACATACATTGTTTTGTCTTCAGTACAAAAATCTTCAAAATAATCTTTCTTTGTTTTCTCTAAGCATACAATTTGATGTTGATGGGGGGGAAAAAAACCAGAGAGCATGTGGATTGCAAAGCCACATTCTCTCTGGTTTTTTTTCATACCTCTGTTTTGCGTGTCTATCAGTGCATCTAAATTGCAGGAAAAATGCGCGTCTATTATCGTAAAAAATTTGTAGAGTACACGCCTTTTTAGATGCACAGTTATACGCATGTATAGACGCAGAATATGAATATATCTACTTTTTTATAAATAAGATTATATATTTACATAGCGAGTCAATATGCGCGTCTATATGGGCATGGATGTTTCGTAAGCTTTTTGACGCGAAATTTTAGACACGGCAGTAGACGCGGTAATAAACGTGCCCGACATTTTTTAACACAGTTCAAATATTGCGTCTACAAGCACGTCTATGGAGCCTTTTTGTTGTAGTGATCTCTCGATGGACTGCTAAGACATGTCCCACAAATTGAGGAGTGGGCACGTTACAGTTGGTATCAGAGCAAAAACTTCTTAATAATACATGGTTGATTAATGTTCGGTTCATAGACATATCCTAAATAGAGATAACCTAAGTGGTATGGCTTGATTGTTAGGCACCTTTTGCACCCACAAATGCTGATATGCAAGAGAAGAAGTTCCTTCGCAAGCAAATTAAGTAACCCGAGTTTGATGGCAAGGGAAGGACTGTTCAAGCTGATGCTGAGATCTGGATTGAGTCCATGGAGGACTATTTTGAGGTGGCAGGAACTGCACCTGCTAACCAATCCATGCTCGCCAAACTTAATCTTACAAGCGAACAGTGGTGAAAACAGTGGTGCAGAGACCAAGTGATCTCGGAGGGGACAGTCACTTGGAATAAGGTTAAGGAAGCTATGTGAGGGAGTTATCTGCCACCTGCCTACCGCACACAAAAGATGAATGAATTCTATGACTTGAAGCACCTAGGATTATCCCTTGAAGCATATGATTCAAAGTTCGTTTCACTCCTAAAGTATGCACCCCCAATGGATATGGTGTCAAAATTGTGTGTTGGGTTGAATCCACCCATAAACACTGGATTGGAATCAATGCACCCAACGGACTTGCAAGATGCATTACTCCGAGCGAATCCAATCGTCGAAGAACTTAAAATAGGTAACTATGATGAAGATGACTCACGAGATCAAGATAAGAGGGACCAAAAGTGTGGAGAGATAGGGCACATCCGTAAGAGATGCCCCAACCATCGATGTTTCCACTGCAATGAACTAGGACACATCCAAAAAGATTGTCCTAAGTTGGACCCTGAGAATCAAGAACGTGTGGTCAAATGAAGCCGTTTAAACTCTACTTTTGGATCATATCATGAACCACATGATGATGAAGGCTTGGAGCCTGTTGTAACCTTTGGGGATGACTAGATATCCTAGGAAGATCTTCTGGAGGTAATAAGTCTTGTAAATGGAATAAGTCCTATTGAATCCTATGAGTTGTGAAAAGTTGTTATTTTAAGTTGAGAATTTGAGTAATCAAAGTAGCACAGTGAAAGCGTGATGGGCCCTAACCCACAGGCTCTAAGCCCCAATTGTGCTTCTCTTTCCCAGTTTCTCTTGAGATGAGGACATCTCGACTCCTCTAAGGGGGAGAGGATGTAATGTCTCCTCCCTTTCTTCCCTCCCCCCCTCCCGCACCCCCTCCATCCGTGACTCCCATGCCTTCTCCCACCCCATAGGAACTCTCCCCCCTAGATTTTTTTGAAATTAAAAAAAAAAACTCTCCCTCTCACTCCCCCTACCGTGTGCATGGCGGAGAGAGAGAGAGAGAGAGTAAGTAGTGAGAGTAGGGTGGGCATGCAACCCCCCAGGTGGCAGGTGGCACCGCCTTGCCACCTTCCCCTCCACCTATAAAGCACCCCCCTCTGCGTCGGGGGCAGCAGAGCATCCCCTCCATGCGTCGCAAAGGCAGCCCCCTATGGCCGTGACTATCAGAGCACCCCCCCTAAACTTCACATCGTCCCCCTTCTCTCTCAGACTACAAGGCAGCGGCCCCCTCTAGCTTCCGCAGGCTAAGCACCCCCCCTCCCCGTGAACAGTAAGAAGAGAGAGAAGAGAAAGAGGAGAGGGAGAGAAGAAGAGAAGGAGAGAGAGAAGATGAAGAGAGAGGGAGAGAATAAGAGAAGGAGAGGGAGAAGAAGGGAAGAAGAGAGAGAAGAGAGAAGGAGAAGGAGTAGAAAAGAAGAAGGAGAGAGAAGGAGAAGAAGAAGGAGAAGAAGAGGGAGAAGAGAAGGAGAAGAAGAAGGAGGAGAGAGGAGGAGAAGAGAAGGGGGAGAAGAAGGAGAAGAAGAGGGCGAAGAGAAGGGGAAGAAGAGAAGGAGAGGGAGAAGAAGTAGGAGAGGGAGAGAGAAGAGAATAAGAGAATAAGAGGGAGAGAAGGAGAAAGAGAGAAGAGGAAGGAGGGAGAGAGAGGGAAGAAGGAAAGGAGAAGAAGAAGAGAAGAAGAAAAAGAGAAGTAGAGGAAGAAGAGAGAGGGAGTAGAGGAAGAGAAGAAGAGAAAAGAAGAAGAAGTAGTGAGAGAGAAGGAGAAGAAGAAGAGAAGAAGGAGAAGAAGAGGGAAAGAAGTAGAAGAGGAAGAGGAGAGAGAGAGAGAAGAAGAGGAGAGAGAGAAGAGGGAAGAAGAGAAGGAGAGAGAGAAGGGAGAAGAAGAAGAAGAATAGAAGAAGGAGAAGAGGAGGAAAAGAGGTAGAAGAAGGAAGAGGAGAGGGAGAGAAGAGGAGAATGAGAGAGAGAGAGAGTAGGAGAAGAAGAGAAAAGAAGAAGAAGTGGAAGGAGAGAAGGGGAGAGAAGAAGAGGAGAGAGAGAGAGTAGGAGAAGAGGAAGAGAAGAAGAAGAAGAATAGGAAGAGAGATTGTAGGAGAAGAGGAAGAGAAGAAGAAGAAGAAGAGGGAGAGAGAGAGAAGGAGAAGAGAAGAAGAAGGAGAGAGAGAGAGAGAGAGAGAGAGAGAGGGAGAAAGTTGGGGAGAGTGAAGACGGTTCGAGGAGCCACACTCAAGCCACCTCCTCATCGGTAAAGGATCCCTTGCCGGTGACCTTTTCCTCCCGAACCGATCATCTTGAAGGCTGCTAAGGGCCGGACTATCCAAACCTCGAGTAGAAATGGCTCCCAAGAAGAAAATCATGGGAAGCGTAGGTGCCAAAGCTACCGTTGGTACTGGTAATGCAGGAGAGGCGAGCGGAGTGACCAATGCAATAAACATCCCTACGAACACAAATAAAACCCGGGTTCTTTAGGCATTATAATTAATTATGTGTTATTTCTCATGAAAGAAATGAAGGGGTTAGCTACGTGCATGGAGCATGGACAAGCCTTAGGCACGAGGTTTCATGCACGAAATGATAGAGTATGGAGTTCACATAAGATTATATGCATGAAATGATAGCTCTTCACACATAAAATGATAAGATTTTTGCATTATTTCACATAAAATAATAGATTTAAACCAGTTCAGTGCATGAATAGAAAAAACACATGAAATGATAGATTCTGATGGATAGAAACCTAGACCTTCATGAGATCCGATGCATTAGGAATAAGTATAATTGCATGCGAATTGTTTTATCGATCATGCTATGGACTATCACAAATGGATATGCTCCTAGCTTAATTGAAGCTGGCGACCTAACCCTAAATGGATTGTTGAGCCAAGATATGCTTGGTTGTTTAAAAGGGTCGTAAATCCGTTGAGCAAGTGTTTTGATACATCCAAGTTAAATTCTGATTGTGCATGCAATGGGATTGTGATGCCTTGAAGCAAGAGGTTGTGCATTCAACTGTTTGTTAATGTGGTTTTGGATGTTAACCCAAGTGGGGTGTGATTGTTGATTGCATGGCTGGGTCTGAGATGACTGATTGCCATGGAATCAAAAGGGATGTTTTCCCTAGTAAATGTTTTTAAGCTGGTTGCTTCAGCTGTGGTTGATTTTCTAAAGGGATAATTAAGGAAGGATGGTGCTAGCTACCCCTCACGAACTGCCAAACCCTAACCAAGGGGGTTGTAAATCCGCGCCAGGAATGTGGACCGAACCCGCCGTGAGAGGTCTCTCCATGGAAATTACTTGGCGTAGGAGGACGCTTGGGTGCCAGTGGGGGCTCTGGCCATAAATCCCAATGCCTTCGAGCCCTAAACAAGTGTTCTATGTGACTCGAGATGGGATCTCAAGGCCTTGATATTGGTTACAAGGCAGAATCTTAGTAGGATAAACCTTCAGGTTTTTATTGCCGGAAGATGGAAAGATTTTTCTGCAGAGGCAGAAAGGAACACTTAATTCTCTTGTATGGGTGGGAGACAAACATTAATCTAAAGATAAGTTAAGGAAGTGTTTGATCTTGTTTTATCTTGTCTTTGTGTCAATGCCCTAAATTACGTAAAGGAACCTGTGACAAACGGGTTAATTAAGGAAGTTGCCTTTATATGTCAAACACAATGTGGTAGGTAATTAGATAACTAAAACAACCCCTGAGGGAAGCATGGTGGATGTGACCAATGGGTCTGTCCTACGGAAGGGTGGTCTCGGTTAGCTGAGAGCTTTCCTCAAGGAAATGTTAACAAGAAGTGTTAGGAAAAGTCGGACTTCAAGTCGATCCTAGTGGGAACAGCCGGATAAGCTTCGTTGCGGGGGCAGACTTGAGAGGCCCTAGCTGGCAAACCCCGTGTCATTCCTTGGAAGTGTCGGGCGGCGTCTTCTAGATATATCTCTCGATGGACTGCTAAGACGTGTCCCGCTAATTGAGGAGCGGGCACGTTACAGTTGGTATCAGAGAAAAAACTTCTTAATGATACATGGTTGATTAATGTTCGGTTCATAGACATATCCTAAACAGAGATAACCTAAGTGGTATGGCTTGATTGTCAGGCACCTTCTGCACCCACGAATGCTGACATGCAAGAGAAGAAGTTCCTTCTCAAGCAAATTAAGCCACCTGAGTTTGATGGCAAGGGAAGGACTGTTCAAGCTAACACTGAGATCTGGATTGAGTCCATGGAGGACTATTTTGAGGAAGCAGGAACAATTCCTTGATGAGCTTCCTCCAAGATACCATACTACTCCATAAGGAGAACTACTCCTTGCCGCTCTCTAATAGCCTGTGATAATACAATGGCCCATGGAATTTCAAAACTCTGGCTTCAAAATCAAGTGTTTCCATTGGTTCTTCTCGTAATGAGGTAGAGGTACTTTGATTCTCAAGGACATCATCATTTCTTGATAGCATGACCACCGGGGGTTGGGCAGTTCCAAGTCAGTGCATTCACTTATGTTGTAAACAATTGGGCATCTAGAAAGTCATTCTCTCCACCAGTCAAAGTTTCTATAGAGTAAGGTGGGATAGGAAATAGCCAATGATGTGCTGGGTTTCGGGACGATATATAATAGTGTATTCAAAATCCTACAACATGAAAATCCATTGGGCAAGTGGCCTAGTGACATTTTGTTGATTGACCAAATAGACTAGTGGTGAATGATCCACATGAAAGACGAAGGCATGCCCTAGCAAATAGTGTCAAAATTTCTTGATATAGTAGATCATGCCAATATATTCTCTTTTGGTTACTAAATAATTTCTCTTAGCATTAGATATTCTTCTATTGACATAAAATAGAGGTCTAAACCAATCATTAGTACCCTATTGCATAAGCATGCTACCAATTGCAATATTGGATGCATTGTCAAAAAAATGAAAGGTTTTTGTCTAATCTAGCAAAATTACAATAAGAGCTTTTGAGAGTAAGAACCACAGGTGTCATAATGCCAAGTTGATATGTTCATTCCATTAATACATTGATTTGGCCACCTCTACTGATTTTTTGAGTGGAACAACAAGATGTGCTAAAAGGCATAGGTAGAAACCGTGCCATCGGATTTGGCCTAAAAAGTGGAGTAGCACAAATAGAAAATTTGGTAGTATAGTTTGCATTATTGCTACTATTGCTGCCACCTTGGTCACATCAATAGCTATGCCATTTTGTGAAATGATGTGGTGTAGCAAATACCACCTTGAACAGAAAATACACATTTGAGTGGATTTAAACTTAAACTTACCTCTCTACATCTTATGAGGCAAAGTCAGAGGTAAGTTAGGTGAAGAGTGACCTTTCCAAAGACAGTGAAATCATCCAAGAAGACCCTCATGAGATCCATAATGTAGGGCCCAAGGATTTCTTGCATATCTCTTTGAAAGGCGATCATAGCATTCTTGGGACCAAACCACATCACTGTGCACACATATACTCCCCATGTAGTGATGAAAGAAGTTCTAGCTTGGTCTTCTGGAGCAAGCCACACTTGATTATATCCATTGAAATCATTGAGAAAAGAGTACATCTTCTAGCTAACTACTTCATCCAGTATGGCATCCAAGTAAGGGATAGGGAAAGGATCTAAGATTGTGGCCACATTAAGCTTTCAGTAATCCACACAAATCCAGAGCTTCTTATTTTTCCTCAAAACAATGATAATTGGGGATATCCAATCCGCATGATCTACTAGAGCAACAAACCCTACTTGCAGTAGTATTCGATCCAACACCTCCTTGACGTGCTTAGCCATATGTGGGTTGACTCAGTACCATTGCATACGGACTAGGACAATATCTAATTTCAAAGGAGTTTGGTGTTGATAGAAACAATGATCTAGCCCTTTCATGTATGCAACACATCCTTGAATTCAGTTAGCAAACTAATGAGTTGCTAACAAAAGGATGGTTGCAATTTGGCACTCAGACCCAAATAGAGTGTGCACAACTCATCTTCTTTGACTCTTGTTACTTTCTGCATTTTTGCTTCAAACTCACATTCTTGGCTTAGGATTTCACTGATGTCAGCATTAGCAAATTGGTCACGATTGGTGTTGCCGTTTATGTAGTCTGAGCTGTGAGTTCTAGAACTATCTAGACTATCATCCTATTTTTTTTATCTTCCACAGCTTGAGGTTGTAGGCTCTAAAGTTGTATGTATTGTTTGCTAATTTGAAGGACATTAATGAGACACTAGGGTTGCATGTTGATATTACCCTTTACAAACTCCTCATCCTCATCAACATTACTGAGTCTCTCAACCATGTTTACTATTTTAGCTATAACTGATCTGCAGTATGGGGCAACATTGGTCAAGAAGACCATTACCTTGTGCTCATTTTGTTGGATAGTCAATTTATCCTTATCCTAGTTGTGACTCATTCTTTCTTGGCATAGCCAAGGCCTTCCCAATAGCAAGTGGTAATCTTCACTAGCATGCTCCATATTTAAGACTACTAAAGACATTAGAGACTACACTATGGAAATTTCTAGAAATAGAGACCTAATGATGCCCAAGGGTCATACTCACTATTGATTGGCCATCCTCACTAAGAAGAGGGATAGTTCCCATTCCATTAATCGTAGTCCTTACATCAAATAAAAATTACCAAAATGGTTGGATCAAACAAGGGGCCTACTAAGACTAGCTGTTACTAGATCTAGTGGACTATTTTAGGACTATTTTCTTCAATGTTTGGGCCATCATGGCAGCGACTTCCAATTTTGGTAAGATTGGGTGCTCATATTGAATCATTTTTAGGAGATGATTCTTCAAAACCGCTGAACTAGGTTGACTAAATCCCTTTGTGGAATAGCAATATTAATGGAAACCCATCTGATTGATGCTTTAGATGTGTCCAGAACAATGAAACTGCTTAGCATATTCCCTTCTATTACTATGATATTAACTTCCTTCATGTGACTTGCACTACCACTGGATTAACATATAGGGCAGTACTCTCCTTCTATCTGAGTTAATCCTTTCGATTCTTCTTTTGGTCCTTGCGGGAGTGGGTATTTGGAATGTGACTCTTCTACTTGCCAAGATAAGCTTCTAGCCGCTTTCCTTTCTAACTCCCAGAAATATTGTCTAGGCTCTTCTTTCCATTGGGTTATGGATCTTCTTGCACAACTTTTTTGTTCTTCTCCTAGAGTAAATTTGTTGTTCTATGTGTCAAATATGGCTATGGCTTGAACATCACAGACTCCAAATTGATGCCCAAGTTGGGGTTTGGGCCTTTCCATGTTGGGTAGGGGTGGCTCTTCATGAACTATTACAATCTCTAAATGGGTCGAATATATTGAGTAGATTGTGTCTTTTAGGATGATTATTGGGTTTGACCTCTAAACTCAACCTCAGTGCTAAATGTTTCATGGCCCTTAGTTGGCATGTAGTCCATCCTACCACTTGCTGGTAGCCTTTCTCCTACTTGGTTCACAAAAGGCCTCTAGGGTGCAATGGGATATCCTTGTAGGCCCTATTGGACCGGGTAATAATATGCATCTATGATTTAGACAATTCATTGATCCAAAGTTTTGCTTACGGGTATATGTACTAGGTCTTGTGCTTGTCTTTTTTGAGCATCATATGCTTGGGAATCTGGACACTCAACTCGCAAGTGTCCATCCAGCACGCAAAGAAAGCGATGTTCAGCAAAGGACTAGAAATCTCATCAATTTCTTCCTCTTCTATTATACCCATTGCGGCCATTGATGGGTCGCAGGTATTCCTAAGTGGTGTATACTAGGGCGGCTAGGGTAGGAATGGGATTGGCCTAGAGGATTATCCGTTGCCCAAATGTCGTGAATCCAATCCCTTGGCATTCGTTGGGACATATCATCTAGTATGTGCCATTGTAATAGTAGTACTGAGTGTTGATGGCCATACTGCAAATGTTACACCATCTTTGGTTTAGGCTACATTTAGGCTAGACATGTCCAGGATTGTTGCACTATAAGCACTAGAGGTTTTTGACCTCATTTGTCTAGGTATTTTCTATTGTTTTTCTCTCTGTATCTTTTTTTAAAAACTATTTTAATTCTTGCTTTTATCGTCGTGTACTACTGGATTCTACTTTTAGGTTAGAATCAAACGTGGACTTGTTACTACCATCATGTTCATGTTTTGCAGTGGACTTGCAAGATTTCTTTCCTTTTCTTGAATTTTCCTTTAACAAGAAGTGCTAAAAGATGATAACTTTCTTATAGAATGGTTCAATGTTGTTATCAAAGATATCATCAAAAGAAAATGCTTTCCAAATAGGCTTATTGAAAGCCTCGACATATAGGGTATTCAACATTTCATCTTTCAGTTGTGCATTGGGACCACTAAAACTATTCAATATTGTGAACTTGGTGGTGTATTTCTAGAATGATGGATCATCTTGCTTCAGGTTGTCAAGAATCTCATAGTCGGGGGACTTGCTTGAGTTATTGCACCAGATACACACCATACACACAAGAGGAACCACACTCAATAACACAAGAAGAGAGATGGAGGACAAAGTTTACTGCTGATTTTTTATTCTTCTTTCACACACAATACAATAAATAAGATACAACATAAAGGAAAGTGGCATACTAAGTCAAACAGTTCATAACAGACTATATTAATCAATTGGCACTATAACTATGCTAGCTATAGGTAGGTGAAACAAACTAAATATAATAACTGATAAGTGAGTGGCCATGTGAGGATCATAATGACAACTGACCTACCAAGTGCAGATGTGTGGACCCATGTAGCCAAGCGGTCCATCATCAATGTCTGCACGTGTTGAGCTTGCCATCCCAAAACTCCCCCTCAAGCTTAACTATATCTCTACAAATCCAAGCAAGATTTGAAACTTTCAAAGCTTCTCTACATCCAATGTCTTTGTGAAAATGTCAGCTATCTGATCCTACGTGCTGACATATACCAAGTCTCTCTCACAAAAAGTGGTAATGTATCTCAATGTGTTTTGTGCTTTCTAGCATGGAACATGGTTCTTAGCTAGCTGTATGTTGCTCATGTTGTCATAGTGAATGACACTTGGATTGTCTCCCTACACATCCAAATCACAAATAAATTTTGTAGCCATACCACCTCACATACTACCATAATGACATCTCTATACTTAGCCTCTGTACTCAATAAAGAAACTATAGGTTTTCTTTTGCCACTTGACATTTTTGCTTGAGAGTCTCTACCTACAAGCCAAGGTCTTTATCTCACGAAAGGTAGTTTCTCTTTTCTTCTTCCCCCTGATACTCCTCCTCCGGTCTTTCTCGATCCTGTCTTCCCACTCTCTTCTTAGATGGTAGAAGTTTCCTAGTCTCATCCACATATATGGGAGTTGTGGCAAATACAAAAGGAAGCTTGGGCTTAAGTGGCCTGAGAGATGAAGAAGGCCAACATTCCTCGCCTCAGCCCAGGATACCACAGTTGGTCCTGTCTTGAGCATCACTGATTTTCTCAACTCCAACTCAAGTCCAAATCCTGACATGAACCGTGCTACAGCCTTGGCACGACCACCCCAACCCTAAGAACACAACCATGAACCATGTCAAAACCTCGCATCCAAATTCCCTCCCCTAGGCTAGGAGCATGGAGACAACGATCCCCTTTTTTGGATGACCCACTCTTTGAAAACCCCTCCACATGCATCTCCAACATCATAAACTTGGTTAGCCTCACTCAACTCTAATCCCACCTTTCTCACTTCGAGGCCATCTCCCTCAAAATCCGGCATTGGATTCATACCCTCCTCAATGTGAAGTGCCAAAATAAACTCAAACTAAAAGTATTCCAAGCTTGCCTAATCAAGATCACTTTCAAAATCGACTAGCTATAGCAACAAATTTGGCTTATTTTCCTTTACTTGGAGAAGCTCATCATTGAGCTCACTTGTCATAATGTTCTGCAACCACCTCTTTGGACTTGTATTGACTTGTGGCTACGCCAACACCATCTTTGGTACAATTCACTCCCACCACTTTTTCACCTACTAAGAATCTATCAGCACCTCGACTTTGGCCCTCGCCCAATTCTAACCCACCTCCCCCTCTACCGCCTTCTCTTTTATTGTCAACCATTTAGGCCTCACCTCTACCAGAGACTAGTTCCAAGCTGATGATGCACTTGACATCAAGGATGAGGGTGACATTAGTAAAAAAGTATTTCTATGGGTCCGAGTTTACTATGCCTACCAGTGTTAAAGAGACTGGTTCCAAGCCGATGATGCACTTGACATCAAGGATGAGGGTGACATTAGTAAACAAGTATTTCTATGGGTCCGAGTTTACTATGCCTACCAGTGTTAAAGGTGGCAGCAGTCAAAGGCATTTAAGTCAGAGTTGCCAATAATGCATTAGGGTGTCGATGGGTGCAAATGCATTAAAGGCCATTGAGTATAGTACATGGGTGAAGAGAATGTCTCATTTCCTGACAAGGCATATGGGTGGAGAGAATTTTCCATTGCAAGAAAGGGCCTATATAACAGTAGAAAACAAAGCATGATAGTTGGTTGTCATTTGGTCATACTCATAGTCCTCGACTTTTTTGATATGGCAAACATAATATTATCAATGACTTCTCCATGAAACCATTGCAATTTGCATCGGTATTAGTGTCGCAATTCTTGTTGTTTTGGGATGCAATTATCGACGCAAATTGCGATGGTTTGCAATGTGTATTACGATGCAAACAATGATGCGTGCAGTAAATTTGCAATGCTAATAGCGACGGTTATAGAGAAAAAAATTTGTGGTAGGGCAAGTGTGCAATGGTTGTCAAGATGAGCGCAAAATGTACATGAACCCACAAGACTGATACATAGAATAAGTACAAGATCGCTGATGAAAACTTATGGAATTATGGCAAGATACAAAGGATGATAATAACATAGTATATAGAAGATGCCTGTATAAATCACATGACCAAATAGAAAGAGGATGTGCGCTCCACGAATCCAAGTGTGAGCTGTAGATTCTCGCCATCCGAAAGCTCATCCCGACACAAAGGAGCATCGAATGGAGTCTGCAAAATGAACAACTACGCATCAATCCACCATACATATTGCATTTTAATAAAAATAGTAACTATTGACAAAAAAGATGAGTGACTTACTGGGCCATCGTGTGCATATAGTCTATGGATCAATGCAATGAGATCGTGTCTCTCTACATATTGAGTCTCTAGGTTGGTGTCACATATAAAATCTAGATATGTTAGCTTATAAAACAACATGTGGTCACCTTTGGACTATATCCCCTCGAGAATTCCCACTCCTCAATAAAGACCTTTACCCCTTCGTAAGAGGCTACGATCAAAGCTCCATGTAACCATCACATAGACATAAACCATGGCATCTCATCCATGCCTTAGGACATCAAATCGGTTGATGTGCGTACTGCGTCCAAATTTTGATTGTGCTTCTTTCTGATATTTCCTGGCTTGCTCATATCTAGCGAGCCACGTCTCCATGGATGCATGTTGCAACATACAAAAACGATTCACTTTCTCCTCCATTGCAGCATCTATCCTTTTTTCTATCCCATTTCTAACCACCACATCTTTGGTCACTCTATCCTTTCACACCCATAACATACTCTTATCTAAATCCATCGTTGGTAGCCACTTTGAAATATACACTAACACCTTCGACACTAGCCAACCTTCAGCCATGCTACCTTTTAGTCGAGCTCATTGTCACACAAGGCCTTTTAGGGTTTTCATGAAGCACTCCAAGAAGAACATTCATTGTGTATGGAGAGGTCCCACAATCTCCACTTCATTTACAAGATGCACTAGGAGGTGGGTTTGTATCGTGAGCATGCTGGTGAGCAGGTACTTCTCAAAGAGACAAACCATCTCCACAGCTCACCGTGCCTTGTGGATTCGATAGAGGATATCTTGATCTCCTTCTGTGAGATCCATTGCACTAAATTTGACAACCTGTCAATCGCCCAACATACTTCTGGAGTGAGGCATCTTGCGATCGTGGTCGGTAGTACAAACTGCCATAAATGAAGAATCATTATAAACACTAATTAGACTCCAAATAGCAAAATATACAGGCCACTTACAATCAAGTCAAGTACAAGCCTGACATATCTTATGCCAATCATGGGATTTTAGCCTTGATAGTTGATCGTCTTTAGAAAAAGAGGATATGAGAGGACGCATCATACTCGTAGGGGTGCAGATAGACCTGATAATTTGGTTCACAATGAGCCCTTCTTTAGTAGATAGAACCAAGGAGCATTAGGTAGTTGCAAGTGACCATCAACACTCGGTTGTCGCCAAAGTGCTCTCATCTTGCCTACCTCCTTCAAATCCATTCATGCCCTTGCCATGTCTCTCTAATTTCCTGTGATGTGGTCCCATAGTAAGCTGCCCACATTCTTGAAAATATGCATAGGATCCAACAAGTGGTTGATCTGTAAGTGGATCCAATAGGGCAACTTGTAGAAAACCAAGAGCCATCGCATTCCGTTTGGATGCCATTTGGATGTGACTCCGTGTGGACCATTTTCAGCTCGTATTAGCTTTGGATGTTCCTTTGTACTAGAGGTCATCCAAGAAAACCTTCCCTCACTTCATGACCCTCTGGCAAGAAAGCAGAGTGTCCTTGATGTACCTTCTTCTTCATGGTTTGTGACCTTCGGGAGTCTAACTATGGCCCACACTATGAACATGTATGATAACATGAGGTAACCAGACCTGTTCCAACACCCCTATTTAGTGAGCACAAACTTGAACGAGCTATGATAGATATCACCAATCAGAATGGAAGCCTATTTACGTGAGCACTTCTCGAATCCCAAAAATTCATGCATGGTCCACATGATAATGACTCGTATATTGGTGGATTGTCGGTCATCCCCCTTGCTCATATCTTCCACGACGACCCCCTCCTCCCACAAAATCTTAAGCTCATCGATAGACATCCATATTCTTGACTTTGTAGTGGCCATGAATGAGCAAGATAAGGATGAGGTGTCCTTTCTTTATAGAAAGCCATGGCAAGATGTTGTAGTTAATAAGGACTACATGCCACACATTGTAAGAATTTGAGTGAAGAAAAAATGGGTTCATGCCATCCATAGCAATACAGAGCCGAAGATTCCTTAGCTCTTGCAAAGCCTAGAAATGTAGAGTCAATGTGGCTCCATGTGCATGAATGCGTTGATATTCATTGGACTCCATCTATGGATCTATTTTGTGCATGCCACGTTGTCAAGCTCGGCATGCCCGATGTGTGAAACATATGACGTATACAGGGGATAAGTCGAATGTGTCTAAAATCTTTTTGAGGGATGGTTTGCCCTTGCAAGTCCGGTCTCGATGCATGTGAGCACCACACTTTGGACATATCTATATAGTCCCATACTCTCCTCGAAACAACACGCAATCGTTGACACATGCATGGATGTTGTTGTAGTCCATGCCAAGCTTTTGTAAAACATGTTGTGCATCATCACGAGACTCAAGCATGGTATTTTCAAGTGGTAATCTATGATATTTTAGCAACCTGAAAAGAAATCCTAAAGCATCTTGAAAAAGCACAATATTTTTTATAATGGTGTCAAAAAAAAATCAATGAAGTGTACACAAAATGTACTTGAACAACTCGATCACACTCCCATCACTTCACCTGTATTTGGCTTGCACACTTAGGAGTACAACTATCGTCTTTAGGCAAGATACTTGGCACCCATCATATACTGGTATGCATGCTTCTTATCTAAGCAGATCAAATGCCTCGGCATCCATGGGCATCAATGCATTGATCATTGCCTCCATCTCAAGCTCCAAGATTAGAGGAAGGTTTGAAAGGATACCTATCTCCTTTGGTATTGATGGTATAGACTAAGTCATGTCGTCCAAGTGGTGGATTGGCTCAGGCACTTCATCCATCACACGTCCACAAACTCTTCTAATTGGCTGCAATAGGTACATTCCTCCTTAGGATGAGACGTTACCTCCATGTATAAACTTTACGGCCACGTCTAATGTTTTTGTATATGATATTTAATTAGTTTGGGAATGTAAGGCATGATTAATACACACTTTTCTTATCGTTCACTCAAAGTCTAAAATCACCTGATCAATGATCTCTAATTGGAACTCGCCAAAGTGTCATACGCGTTCTATAGACAATCAACACTTTTTTCTAATTGCCAGCTTACATTGAGAGCGAGGACACAGGGGACATACTGATTAAGATACATCACATGATCTTGAACATCACGACCATCATCATTTTCCATTTAGTTTGTGTTACGACAAAAACTGGTTTTCTTTCACATTCTTTTTTTCAGAAAAAAATTGTTTGAGAAGGGATTTCTTCTCTTGTAACTCAATAGAATTAACATCAATTGAATCATCTTGGTTTACAACACATAATGAACTAGTTTAATATACATTATAAATATTCCATATAAACCTTCTTACATTTTAAAATAAATTTTTAGAAGCTATTGAGCTTAGCTTACACAAGTAGAAGGCAAAGAGTCATCTTTTATTTAAGTTTTTCCAATAGCTAAGAGACATTACATCATGATAAGAATCCTATCATAAAGATTAACCCATGGAAATTAGATACATTAATAGTATGGTTAACCATAGATTCCTTCAAAATAAACATTAAACAACTTTTAGATTTTCCATCCACTATATCTACTTAGGGCCAGTTCTAATATAGGGAAGATGATCGGCATTGATAAAGCAATACATACCATTCCATTTCCAACACCTTTCATAATGTAGAAGGATCATAAAGTCAATCTAAGGTGTGCATAAATTAATCCCTTTTCATCCAAATTCTAGAGAGTGCATGGCCTTGCAAATCTAGCGACTATAGTCATATCTAGGTGCATATCTATATTTGTAACATGTCTATCCACCGAATCCTAATGGCACAACTTTATCAAGAGGCAATCAATGTAACTTCCACTCAAAACTCCCTTGTAATAATCAAACTGCATTACCTCAAACTACTTAAGTCTACCTCGTAGGAAAAGTTCCACCTCAACCCCACAAGGATCAACGTAAAGCAAGCCCGAATCATGACAGGAGTTACCTACCATGGTTATCTAACATTAGCTTAAGATAACTATTTTGCTATCACCTCTCAAACTTAAGTGGAACATTGCATTGGTGTAAAGAGAGTGATAAATGAGGGGGAGTAATATGCATCAACCACTTTATTAATAAGGCATAGTCTTAAATCAAGGCCCCTAAAATAACATTGATTTGGATCTAGGATGACACACTAGGATAGTTGACATTTGATCATTCCTAACTTGACCTAATCTAGCATTTCAGATTTTTAATGGAATTCTCTTGGCTAACCAAGACCACTTTGCTATATAAAAAATCCATGGGAAATTTAAATACCCCCTTCCCTCGAAGAGTAGCTTTAGTTTTCTAACTAACCTAACATAATTTATCCCCCTCTCTCTGCATTCTTCATTTCATGTTCTCTCCCCCTTCTCTTTCTTTCACTCTCTCTCTCTTTCTTTGTTGCCCCTCTCTTTGTTTCTCTCCACCCCCTCGTGTTTTCTCACTCATTCTCCTCTCTTCCTCCATTTCTCTCTCTTGTTCTCTCTCTCATTCTCAAGAAAAACAAACAAAAGAAAAGAAGAAAGAACAAGAACAAAACAAGAGGAGGCAATGTACTCACAGCAAAGGCCCGAGGATGGATTCTTCGTCTCCTCTTGGCGACGGCCCCTCTTCTTCCTTCATACACTTCCTTCTCTTCTTTGTGATGGGTGGCAATGGTGGTGAGAAGCTCTCCCTCTCCCTCCCAAAGCCATGATATCTTTTGCTCTTTCTCAAATTGTTTGTGGCAAAATGCCGCACTTGGGTTTCACCTGCTTTTTTTTTCCTCAGAGTATCATGACTATTTGTGATGCAAATAGCGACACTGCTAATTTGCATCGAAAATGCCCATCACTATACCCCTATTCCCTTGTAGTAAAATTCTTATCACACTTGCTAGATCAAACTCAAAGAAGTTTGCAAAATCTTTTTTCTTATCACACCATCCTCTCTTTTGGCTTTCCAATAGCCTTAGCAACCTCCTTTGCTTATGACTTGTGCCCCGCTCTTAAACATTGGCATCTCTGAGACACCTTTGTATTTTAAGAGGGCCCACTTGGGTATTGGCATTTGTAACCTTCTTTTCAACTAGATACTTAGGGTTAGTTTTGCTTATATTAGGGTCACCATTCTGAACCTCTTTCATCTTCTGGCCCCTAGTGCCCACTCGTACATTGTTAGAGGTTGAGTTCCCATCAATTGAAATCATCTCTATCAAAGTAACCCCATTGGGCACTTTCTCTAGGGTATATTTTTTCCTTTGCAAAATTTTCTTAAGGCCCTCCCCTCAAGGATCACTACAAGATACATGCCTCGTACCGACATTCAAAGCCACACAAATTCTCATCAAAAAAATTTCCCATATCGTTGGTAAAAGAATTGGTATAAGCATCTCTATAAATTTATTAGTGATGCAAATAATGACAATTTATGACATGGATAGTGATGGCAATAGCGACGCTTGTGGTAAAAATGTGATGCAAATAGCGACAGTTTGTGATGTGGATAGCGACGCTTGCAGTAAAATTAGTGACACTAATAACGACAATTACAAAGAAAAAAAAATTTGTGGCAAGGCAGCAAGTTGCCATGCCACATTTAGTATCAAGTGTTGTATAATATTATACAAAGGAATTACATATTGGATACACAATGTCGTCAAGATGAGTACAAAATCTACTTGAACCCACAAGACTGATACATAAAATAAGTACCAGACTACTGATGAAAACACATGACATTGTAGTGAACCATAGAGAGCGAGAAGAGCCAAAACTAACATGAAATTCTACTTGTAATTATTGCAAGTTATAATTTTATACAAAGAATGATAAGTACATCTAAGGAATAGTACATGGAAAATGCCTACACAGATCACATGACAAAAAAAAAGAGGGTGTGCGCTCCACAAATCCAAGCGCAAGCTACAGATCCTTGCCAACAGAAAGCTCATCTCGACGCAAAGGAGCATTGAACAAACTCTACAAAATGAACAACTACACATCAGTTCACCATATATAATGCATTAAATGAAATAGTAACTATATGAACAAGAAAGATGGTTGACTTATTGGGCCACTGTGTGCATATAATCTATCGATGGGTGTAATGAGACCGTGTATCTTTGCATATCGAGTCTCCAAGCTAGTGGGATTGCGGTTTGTGATGGAGTGCTACAAAGAAAAAAAAATACAACTGTTAGAAACATAATTACATCTGCATCTAGCCACTCGGGCTTTGAGATGCCACTCTAGAGTGCCTTGCATGCACTCAATCCTCTATGTGACATGTATGCATGCATACACTCCATCATCCACCAAGTGAAAAACCTACGACTGCGCTCCTTGGCATAACTAAGAGACCCTTGTGTATCTGGTGTACCCACAGGGATGGTATCTCTTAGAGTAGCATCCATATTGGTGCCACTTGTGGATGGCTGAGACAAACCCAAAGTCACTGGAGTAGATGTCCCCACAGGTGTGTCCAATCCTTGGGGGGACAAGTATCCACCAGAAAAATGAGACAAAGACACTACATTGGTGCCTCCATAACACCCACTTGATCCACCCTCTCTGGAACTTGTATGAGAGCAAGGAGTAGGACTCCTATCTGGAACCGACCGCGGGCTCATAGCATCCATATCTCCACAGCACCCCCAAGAACCTGTACGAGAGCAAGTAGTAGCACCCCTATCTAGAACCAACCATGGTGTAACAACATCCACATCTTTGTAGCACCCCTTAGAACCACTCTCTCCATCAGCGCCCAAGTCCAGAGCATTGATCTCATCTACTGGAAACCGAAGCATTAGATTGTGCTAAAATAGATATCATGGAACAACCCGATGATGTCCAAGACAATTGATTTGGAAACATACGTGTGAATATCTTCTACAACTCCTCATTGCTCATCCCCTAACTCATCCTACTCTCCAAGTATCATTAAAGGTAACCTACACAAATAGAAAATGATGTTAGTATAATCAATATGAATATTTAAGTTAAGCATGGTAATAGAACTCTAAAAAAAATATGCTTCTTAAAATGCATATTCTAAAGTATCCTTAAAAGCGATTATTCATCAACAAATTGAGTAGGCAGATGTAGCAAGTATGACGTAGCCTATGGTCTCATGTCAATCTCTTGACACAACTCCACGTACACTAGAAGGTCTATAGATAGGTCACCACAAAAAAAGGAGGAGTCCACTTCGTTCTTAAAGAATTATTGGCCTCCTAGATTTCTGTCATCATTACTCGTGTCTGCCTCCTCTACATGCTCCAAGCCCTCTTCCACCTCCACCCTCCACAATATTGACTCCTCCACATGCATCCTCTCCTCATATATGTTGGAAACATTGCTTTCATCATATACTCTTGCACTCTGAGGAGCTGACATCACAACATACCACCATCGAGGTTTTCGGGGGTTTCGATAGAAAATTACTTATTCAAAATCACATATAAGAGTGATTCAACATTGGTGACTGTTCTGTGTTGTGAAAAAAAATTTAAACAAAAATCATGCACCTGTTCACAATGGGCGGACAAGACAAACATGTCGTGCAAATCCATCCATCTTTTGTCAAAAACTATTTCCAAAAATCCGAATGGACCTTGCCGAATGATTGCCCCAGCTCCTTCCAGTACCACTTTGAACCACTATACATCGAATATGATCATGGAGAAGCTACGATAATCCACAAAGATGACACTTTGCAAGTTTTCAAAATACTACATCTTATCTATAACAGTGTTTAGATCCATGGCTCATCATTGGCTCTCTTGCTCAAAATTTGCCATGATACCACAATCTGTTGTGGAGCATATTTTGTTGATGTGCTTAATGTGAAAATATTACCCATGTGACCATGTTGCACTGTAGATTTTGTACTATACATTGAAATTGTTAGATTAGTTGTTGTATATAAAATCTAGATACGATATCCTATAATATATGCAGTCACCTTCCGACTACATACCCTCGAGAAGTCCCAGTCCTCAGTAGAGGCCTTCACGCCTTTCACGAGAAGCTGCGATCAAAGCTCCATGTAACCATCGCATGGATATAAATCGTGGCATCTTCCATTCCCTTAGGATATCGAATCAGTCGATGTCGCATATTGTATCAAAATTCCACTCGTGCTTCTTTTCGATCTTTCATGGCTTGTGCGTACCTAGCGAGCCACTTCTCCATGGACGCATGATGCAACATACAAAAACGATTCACAATCTCCTCCATTGTAGCACCGACCCTGTTTTCTATCCCATTTTCAACCACCACATCTTTGGTTAGTCTATCATCGTCCTTCAAACCATAGTATATTGTTGTTTGAATCCATCGTTGATAGCCACTGTGAAATATGCAATAACACCTTTGACACCATCCACAACCTTCAGCCATGCTACCTTTTGGCTGAGCTCATTGTCTCACAAAGCCTTTCAGGGTTTTCATGAAGTGCTCAAAGAAGAATATCCATTGCATATGGATGGTTCCCGCAATCTCCACTTCACCTACAAGATGCACTAGGAGGTGAGTTTGTATCGTGAGCATGTTGATGTGCTGATACTTCTCAAAGAGACTCCACTGCTCCTCGCCTTGCGGATTCAATAGAGGACATATTGATCTCCTTCTATGAGATCCATTGCACTAAATATGACAATCTATAAATCGCCTTATGTATTTTTGGAGTGAGGCTTTCCATGATCTTTATCGGTAGTACAAAGTGCCACAAATGAAGAAGCATTACAAATATCGATTAGACACTAAATAGCAAAATACACAAGGTACTTACAATCAAGGCTAGTATAAACCTAATATATCTTATGCCAATCATGGGATTTTAGCCCTGATAGTATGTTATCTTTAGAGAAAGTGGATCTACGGGAAAACCATATTACCCATCGGGGTGCGAATAGACCTAATAACTTACTTCACAATGTGCTCTTCTTTAGTGGGCATAACCCAAGGAGTGTGAGGTAGTTGCAAGTGACCATCAGTGCTTGATTGTGGCCAAAGCACCTCCATCTTATGTGCCTCCTTCCAAAAATTACTATCGACAGGCGGTGCAAGGGAGTGATGGTGGAATTCCTAGGAGGAGTTGTAAAGCTGCTTCCACGTCCGAAAAACTACAATTGCGATGCCTCCTAAGAAAGTCCAAGGCGCAGCCGCCACGGGAGGGTCATCTCCCGATATCCATGTGGATATCTCACCCCAAACCCAGGTTTTCCTTCTTAATTTTCATTTTATATCGTTGTAATTCAATCGTCAAGGTTAGTTATTAGACTAATGTGTTAGGTAATTAAATAACTAAAACAACCCAAGGAAAGTGCGGAGGATGGGCCATGGGTCCATCCTACCGATGGGTGGTCCCGGTTGGCCGAGAACTTTTCTCAAATCGCGATGAACAACAGGAAGATCGTCAAAGAACAGAACAACTAAAGCATTGACCTAGAGTTAAGAGTGAACCCGATTTACGCTATTTTAGGGGAACGGAATGGGACTATGCCTTATGGCAGAGAGGTTGAGCTTTGCATCCCTCTCGTTTCCCATTCTCCTTGAACCAAGTGCAGCGTGAATCCGCTTCGGACTTGGTGTTTCTGCGTAAAGTAGTTCTCTTGGGTCCGATGCTAGTTGCTATTAGGAAATGACCAATCAGGAAAACCCTAATTCGGGTCGATCCTAAGTGGGAACAGCTGGAATACTTCCGCTAGGTGGCAGAAACAGAAAGCCCTAGATTGCTAACCCCGTAACATTCCATGGGAGTGCGGGACAAAGCTTTCTAGACATCCTTTCTGATGGACTGCTAAGACGTGTCTTGAAAATACAAGTGGACATGTTACAATTGGTATGAGAGCAGACCAACAACGGAATTTTTTTAATGAAATCTTAATAAGATGAAGTAAAGCAAATGTTGCTGTCCAAACATTTCCTTACCTTCAATGCTGTCTTGCAAAATTATGAAGCGTGGAACAAGTTCTTGGTATTTCGAGTCATGTTTATGACTGCAATGCATTCTCCGCATTATAGACAAAGGGTTGGGATGATGAACATCCTGGAGCAGATCTATAATCCATCACCTTTGTACATGGAATGAAAATGGACGGGCGCTTCGGGAATCTACTATATAGCCGCCCACCAGTTTGCTTACCTACAAACCAACTTAAAGAGGATCAAGTGGTTGGAAGACCTGAAAGTCGTGAAGCTGTTCATTTTTGTGGAAGCTCACGTAAACTCAACTTTACATATTTGAGGTCGAAGGGTTGAGATGAACTCATATGTATATGAGGAATTAACCCCTGTAATCCCCGCTGACAGGATTAAAGTGTTGGGCCGCCATGAGAAGTATGGATTCCAACGGAAAGGATATCCTGAACTTCCAATGACTTACCGATTCCTGAAGATCCATGATCTGAAACCTTACTATTATACAATTCCTGTAGATAAATGTAATACAATGTTGTTCTCCCCAAACTAAATGTAACAGTTGGCTTATCATTGCAAGAAATGTAGTATTCGAAAGGGCTATGGCCATATAAATACAAATAAAGAATTCTTTTTATCAATGTCTAATTGTGCATAAGAGTTGATAAAAATTTAAGTAGCTGCATTGTTTACGTGATAGCTGAATTAAAGATGTAATATAAATCAACGACGATTATCGTATAATAATGTTAAGAAAACCTTTATTCAGGCACAACCCCAGGTACAGGTTCCTAATTCGCCTCCTACATCAAGTACTGCTGTGATCCAGGAGAAGAAGTTCCTTCTCAAGCAGATTAAGCCACCCGAGTTTGATGGGAGAGGCAGATTCGTCCAAGCTGATGCTGAAATTTGGATTGAATCCATGGAGGATTACTTCGAAGTAGCCAGTACTGCACCTGCCAATTAGGCTATGCTCGCCAAGCTAAAGCTCACCGATGAAGCCAAGCTTTGGTGGAAGCAATGGTGCAGGGATCAAGGGATCATAGAGGGATCCGTTACCTAGGAGAAGCTGAAGAAAGCTGTGCAAGGAAGATATTTACCACCTTCCTATCGCACGCAGAAAATGGATGAGTTCTACGAGCTAAAACAGCTGGGGCTCACGCTTGATACATACTACTCTAAATTTGTCTCACTTCTTAAGTATGCACCGCAGATGGACATGACAAAGTAGGTGTCTAAATTTTGTGCGGGATTAAATCCACCAATCAATACCCGTCTCAAATCTATGTGTCCATCAGATCTTCAGGACACACTCATTTGAGCGGTGCCTATAATTTAGGAGGTGCAAGCTAGACCAAGGGGTAACAAAACTTGGTCTTATAATGACCCAAACAGAGGAGCATTTAGACCTCAAATGAAGAGAGTTCAAGGTTATAATCAGGGACAAAGAAAGAAAGCAAGGACGAATAACATCAACAACTTTGTTCCTACTCAAAGTAATGGCTAAAACCTCCGTTGTTTCCACTGCAACGAACTCGGTCACTTCAAGAGGCAATGTCCCAAGCTTGGTGGAGGACATCGCCAAGTGCCTTTCCAAGGAACAGGCCGTGGTCAAGGAGCCGCTACCCAAGGAAGAGGAAGAACCGCCTGCATTGCCAATAGGCAAATGTGAGAAGAAGAAGAAGAGGAAGATCCGACCATGGAAGCAGAATTCGAAAGGGTGACAGTCCATGCCGCTTTACACAAGAAAGGGCCGAATCGCCAGTTCTCAGTGATTCAGACATCGTCGGACTATCAAGGTAAAAGTTTCAAGACCTTGATTGATTGTGGTAGTACACATTCCTTTATCTCACCAGCATGTGCAAAAAGATTAGGAATAGCCATAGAAGAAGCACCTACCCTGCTTGTGGAATTGGTAAATGGTCGTGAGGTTACTTGTACCAGGAAAACTGCTAAGGTGGAATTCTTTCTGGGAGGAAAGAAGACTTCGGTCAAATTCAGAGTCATGAATTTAGGTATCCATGAGTGTCTACTCGGAATGGATTGGCTTAAGCCTAACAATGCCCACATTCATTTTGGAAAGGGTCAAGTTTCTTTCAAAACTCTAAAAGGGAATTAGTCATAACTCAAGGTGAGGCTGGAGTGCCAAGAATCCAATTGGCCAAAGTACCTCGAATCATAAAAGGAGTCAGAAAAGGATTACCTGTTTACTTGATCAAACTCAACAAGTTAGATCAGAAGCAAGAGTCTAATGAAGGACCTTCTTGGCTAAAGGAATATGCAGACGTATTCCCTGAAGAGTTGACTGAACTCCCGCCTCAAAGAGAAGTGGATCATGAGATTAAGTTAGTACGAGGAGCTGCGCCAATTGCAAAGAGACCTTATAGAATGTCCATACCAGAAGCAATTGAGTTGAAGGAACAACTCAAGCAACTACTAGATCAGGGCTACATCTGGCCAAGAAATTCACTGTGGGGAGCTCCAGTACTATTCTAGAAAAAGAAAGATAGGACACTTCGACTATGTATTGATTACCGAGGGTTGAATCAATCAACACACAAGAACAAGTATCCTATTCCTAGAATAGATGAGATTCTTGATCGTCTTCAGGATGCAAAGATCTTCTCCAAGATTGATCTCAGGTCACGTTACTATCAGATAAGGATCAAGGAAGAAGATATCCTAAAGACGGCCTTCAATACAAGATATGGGCACTTTGAGTTCCTAGTTATGTCATTCGGGCTTACGAATGCACCTGCCACCTTCAATAGGTTAATGCAGGATATCTTTAGGCCATATCTTGATGATTTTGTGCTTGTCTTCTTCGACGACACTTTAGTCTATTCTAAACAGGAAAAAGATCATGAACCCCAACTTCGGATTGTCCTTGAGACAATGAGGTCACATAAGTTGTATGCTAAAATGAAGAAGTGTGCATTCTTCAAGCGTTAGATTGAATATCTGGGATTCATAATATCAGCAGAAGGAATCTCAGTGGACCCAACCAAGGTCAGAAATGTGCTTGAGTGGCCAATACCAACATCCGTCAAAGAGATATGTAGCTTTCTTGGATTGATAGAATGGTATAGGGTCTTCATCAAAAACTATGCTTTAATTGCAGCACCTCTGACGGACTTACTGAAGAAGCAAACTTCCATTGCATGGTCAACTCTCGAACAAAATAGCTTCGACAGATTGAAGCAAAGCTTGGTATCAGCACCTATTTTAAAACTTCTAGACCACAATAAGGAGTTCGAGGTAGTAACTGATGCTAGCATTCTTGCCTTGGGGTGTGTACTTATGCAGAAAGGTCATCCAGTAGCATACTCTTCAAGGAAATTGAAGAGTCATGAAAAGATTTATGCTACGCATGATCTGGAATTGCTAGTTGTCATCCATGCTCTAAAGCTTTGGAGACACTACCTGTTGGGTAATAAGTTTACTCTAGTAACTTACCATAAGAGTCTCAAATGGATCTTTACCTAGAAGGAGCTCAACATGAGGCAACCTCGGTGGATTGGTGTTGGAGGAGTATGACTTTGAAATCAAGTACGGACCAGGAAAAGAAAATGTAGTTGTCGATACACTCAGTCGCAAGGCATTCCTTAATTCTCTAATCCTGTAGAATCCATCAACAGCTAGATCTCTAGCTACAAAAGTATCTATGCCAAACAACCCTATACTTGAGTTAGCTAGAGAGGAAGCATGCCACGATCCGGCCTACCAAACAATGCTAAGGGAAATCTCTATCAAGGATCAGAATCAAAAGTTGCATGCTAAGTATCATGAATTTTCTATCAATAATAGACTTGTCTACTATAGAACAAGGCTGTGTATACCAGCAAGCCAGTCACTTAAGTAGAAGATATTGTGGGAAGCTCATGATTCCCCTTTTGCAGGACATCCTGGCTATGCTAAGACTCTTAATGCAGTTAGGAAGAGCTATCATTGGGAGAGGCTCAAAGGTGACGTTCTCAAATATGTCACCGAGTGTTTATCTTGCCAACGTATCAAAGTCAAACATGCCATGATGCCAGGGAAACTGCAACCACTTGACATTCCCCAAATGAAATGGAAATTCATTAGTATGGATTTTGTCGTAGGCCTACCCCAAGTTCAGGGAGGATACGACTCCATCTTGGTTGTGCTTGACATGCTTACTAAGGTTGCACACCTTATTCCAGTAAAGACAAACTATAAAGCCTCAGACATTGCAAGATTGTTTATCAAGGAAATATTCAAGCTACATGGTTTACCCAGAAGAATCATTAGTGATCGTGATTCTCTCTTCACATCACACTTCTAGAGAGCTATCTTTGATGCTATTGGGACTCAACTCTGTTTTAGCACTGCCTACCATCCCCAAACAGATGGCCAAACAGAGTGAGTAAATCAAGTCATCGAGGATATGCTTAGGGCATACTGTTGTCGAGAACCAAAGAGGTGGATTCAATACTTGCCTTTGGTTGAATTCACCTACAATGCTTCTTACCAACAAAGCATTCAGATGGCCCCTTTCCAAGCATTGTATGGTCATGACTACAGAAGTCCCCTAAACTTTTCAGATCCAACCTTAAGGGTTGAAGCTTCAAGGCAGATGTTGGAAGAGATGGATTACCAAATAAAGTCAATAAGACAGAACATCCAAGCGGCCAAGGATGGACAGAAGGCATACGCGGATTTGAAGCATCAAGAAAGAGTCTTCGAAGAAGGAGACATGGTCTTTATTCGCATACGCCCTAAAAAGAGTTCCCTATCCTTAGGAGATTGCAAGAAGCTAAGTCCAAGGTATTGTGGGCCGTACAAGATCCTCAAATGCCTAGGACCTAATGCTTATAAATTGCAACTTTCTGAGAACCTAAAGGTTCACAATGTATTCCATATCAGCCTATTGAAGATATATGTACCTAATCCTAACCATGTACTCGATGACCAACAAGTTGTAATGCCTAGTCAAGGAGTCCTTGAACTAAGGCTTAATATGATCTTAGATGTTAGGGAGAGACAATAAAAATCCAAAACCCTGAGAGAATGCCTCGTCCAGTGGAAAGATTATCCCGAAGAGGATGCCACTTGGATAGATGAAGGCACACTCAACCATCAATATCCCCAATTTATCTCGAGATGAGGACATCTCGATTCCTCTAAGGGGGAGAGAATGTAATATATTAAATATTGAGAATTCATGGGAATTTTTTTTTATTCTTTCTCCCGTTGGCAACGGACAAGCTAGAAGGGGAGAAGGGAATAGAAGAGCCAGCAAGCTCCTCGCTGGAGCTTGCTCGGCCTCACAGCCATGCCGCCTGACACGTTAGGAGAGGGAGGATCCCCCTCCCTCCCCTATTTAACAGAGGAGAGCCGCCATTCTGAACGTGAAGGGGCCAAAAGGAGAGGACTGAGTGCTGCGCTTACCCGATCGCCGCTTCCTCACCATGTTGGACGAGGGCTGAGCTGCCATAAAACCTATGGGAAGTGCCTTTTCCCTTTCCCTTCCCCCCCCCCCCCCCTTTAAACCCCTTAAGCCCCCTTTCACCCCCCTTCTTGTGCCTCACCAAATTCTCCCTACTTCCCCCCCCTCGTGTTTTAAAGGATCATAAGCCCCTTTTTCCCCTATAAAGAGTGGGCTTAAAGGTCCTATTATTACACCCCCTGCTTTTTAAAAGTCACTTAGCCCCCTTTTCTTAAGCCCTTTTTCGTATTTTATAAATCCTCAACCACACCCCCCGTGTATTAACCCTTAAACCCCTATCCCTTGGCTTTGGAACCACCCCTCTTCCCTTCGTCCTTCCCTAGCCCCTCCCCTTGTGGCGTATTGAAACCCCCTTTCCTCCAAGTCTGACCTAAGGGTCCTTCGACCTTACTTATAACCTTTACGGTTACTATATCCCCTTAGAGTTCTCTCCTGCACCTTGTGTTTTTTCCATCCCTTTTCGCTCCTCATTTGAGCGAGTCATTAAAAGACCATTAAGCCTTCCCCATGGCTTCAATGGGTCTTAGTTGTAGAAGACTCTGAAACACCCTTTCAAATTTCCCCGACTTCCAAGGAGGGAACCTTCCAAAAACTAGTATCGTCGGGCGCTGTAAGGGAGTCACAGTGGAATTCCTAGGAGGAGTTGTAAAGCTGCTTCCACGTCCGAAAAACTACAATTGCGATGCCTCCTAAGAAAGTCCAAGGCGCAGCCGCGAGAGGGTCATCTCCCGGTATCCATGTGGATATCTCACCCCAAACCTAAGTTTTCCTTCTTAATTTTTATTCTATATCATTGTAATTTAATCATGCAAGGTTAATTGTTAGAAATAGGATATATTTTGTCCTAGTTGTTCACAACGAAGGAACTTAGTCATTAATACATTTAATGGAACATACAAAATAAATAAAGCATAAACGTATTTCTAGCAAATAGCTTTATGCATTGAAATGAATTATGAGCTAGATTATTACCCATTAAAATAGTATACTTCGGTTAAGCCTAAAGGTATAAAACTGCATCTCGCACTATTAAACCCCATTCTTTTTGCAATGAATCATCATGGAAAGTGCAAATCATGAAATGACTCTTACAATGCATAAACTCTATGAAATTATCGTTGTTAACTGCATAAATTAGCAAGAAAAAGGTTGCTTCTTTAGCATGAATTTTGTTTGCAAAGAAAAGGGAAGATTAGTTGAAATTTACCCAACCTATGCCTAACCTCAAATCGATAAGTTAGGGTTACGCATAGACAACGAATCATGTGGAAGTAATCTCGAAATTATCTTCTAGAGTTAACCAAATTGATATAAACTTAAAAATACCTATGCTGTGAAATACCCGTTGGGAATGAGTTCAATTCCAAGAAACGCCTATACCTTAAATACTTGCCCACATTGAGAGCGGAATTTTGGTGCCGATAAGTGGTTAAAAATAGCTAAAAATTATGAATATCAAGGGAAAATTACTCAACGTCGAAGGCGGCGGCTCGATCTAGGACGATTTTAAGCGCCAAAGTGCTTTAAAGGTGCCCGAGCGGCACTTGTTGATTTTTCATAATTTTTCAGACAGTCATGCGGATTGATACGAGTTACTGGCCAATGTGGGATGCCGAGTCGGACGCCCAGGATTTTTCAGAGCTCAATTCCGAGTCCGGACGGGAAAATGGCCAAGAATTGGTCAAGATTTGAAGAGGTGGACATGAGTTGGGCCAAGTGGTAAGTGACCCTTGGGGTCTTGGAAGCATTTTATGCCAAACAAAATCGTGGCATGAAAGATGAGTGAAAAAATGTGGAGAAAACGTGGAGGAAGATGATGCCCGAAAAATGTGCCATGAATGGATGAGAGGCATCATGGCTGTTGCAAACAACCCCCCCAATTGATCATGGGGCTTGAATCCCCTCTGTCTGTGGACTCTATCGCCGTACTTCGCTCCTCCAATGGCGGTCTCTATGAAGAATTTTGATTTCAGTCTTTCTCTCTCCTCCCTCTCTCTCCCCTAAAGGCAGATTCATGTGGTGAAGAGGAAGAAGAAGAATGGATGATGGATGCTTGCCCAATGAAGATCGGATTGCTCCATAGTGCAAGAAGATTGAAGATTGCTGAATGTGGACTGTCATGAGTAGTAATGGTAGCTGGAAATCAGTCCCGATATATGGCAAATAAAAACCCGCAACCCGCAAAAGAACGGTAATCTCATTTTTATAAAGGAAAATGGTGTTTTTATGCAATTTGCTTGATGCATTCTTGTTCCCATGAGATGATAATGCATTATAATGTTGTCTTCAATGTCTTTCAACTGTTTATGCTCAGAAAATCAGAAAATCATAAGTGTTGTGGATGAAATTAGTAGTGAAAAACCCGTAAATATGCAAAATATGGGGAAATTGGGTGTTTTTGAGATATCAATGGAAAATATCATAAGACACACCAACTAAACTTGTCTTTTTGCTACAAATGAACCTAAGGGCCACAGCCCATGACCCATTTTGAATTTTCAGTCATTAAATATTGGAAAAATACAAGGAAAATAGGGAAAATAAGGAAAAAATAGGGAAAAAATGGATTTTGAGTGCCGAAAATTAAGGAAAAATAAGATTCATGTTTGTGGATGTATGGGGGGTCTGAAGTATGAGGTTTAGCCTCAGTTCAGCCCTACCTCTATGTTCTAGTGAGTTTTTATGGCTTTTATGCAATGAAAATGTTGAAAATGAACCCTAAACCTATGCAATATGCACAACCTAAACGGGTGAGGGGGTTGGAGTGTATGAAAAGTGTGTAAATATTGAATGAAATGATAAAAATTTTGCTGTTTTTTTTTCATGCATACCATATAGATCGGACGATAATTAAGATTAAGAACCTAGTAGCACGAGGGTTTCTCGGTGCTAGGTTCATGCAACGCCGCATACAAGTGATAGAGAAATCCATTGAAAGAAATGTTTTCCACATGTGCACCAATGCCAATTTTATTAATTGTTTGACCACGTGGACATTCACAATTTGCATGAAGCATGAAAGTTAAAAAGTATCAGATAATACCTCTTGGATGCATAGCAATTGCTTTTTAGAGGAATATGATCGGCGTTGAGTGAGTAAGGTTGTCCAAGCTGTAGGCTAGGCATTGGGTCTAAGGGAAAGAAAGTGAGGAAGCATGGTATATCTCTTGGAAATACGCGAATTATAAAAGAGAGAAGTTTGTGTTCGTATGTTATATATGTTTAGTGACACATCGAGGGGCCAATCCCCAAGGTGTAGGAGAGTCGCAGTGAGGTGGCGGCAATTCAGCCGTTGGAGGACCTCCTATGTTTGTGCTTCGTGCTATTTGGCAATGTGTTGGGAGTCCCTCTGTGGAGTGTTAATTGTGTTAGAGTTGGACTACAAGACGTGACACAAACGCAAGATGTTTAGGAAGATGATGTATGTGTCATCCACGCTCCTGGCTGCGAGGCCGTGGGGTTGTTGAGCGCATGCTAGAGGTCCGGCTAGTGCATGAGCCAATACCGGCCCGTTTTAGGTCCCATCAGTGGTGCGTCTGTCGGGAGCCGCTTAGAAGTGGCGGTCCTCGAATCGTGGTTGTCCAGGGACCAATTAGCAGTTTATGCCAAAGGATACTGAGATTGATCCGTTATTTATCGATAAGCATCGTCTAGCAGAAATCCAAAAGCAAGAGAGAGACGAAAGAGCTAGGCGATGTGCTGAAATTTTTAGGAGATATTCCCCTAAACGTAGCAGTGCTGAACCCTTACGAGGGAGTGGATCTAGTGGTCTTGGTGCCACAAGAAGTAAGTTAGGAGAAGGGGGAAGCTCTAGTGCTCCCCTTTCTTCCATAAGCCAATCTACATCAAGTGCGGGAGGTGTAACCCCACCGTCCCCTATTCCTAGTGCAAATCCAATCCTCATCATGGCGCAGCCTATTGCAATTCCTGCAGGAACAACGGATTTGTCGGCTCTAGGTTACCCACTACCCATTTTTAATGGGCTAGTTGAGGAAGATGTGGAACTCCACATCAAGGAGTTTCAAAAGCTGATGTTTAACTGTCGCATCCAAGAAGAAGGACATTTAATGATGTTTTTTAATATGACTCTCAAAGGAAGAGCTGCCATATGGTATCATGGTTTAGAAGCCGGAACCATATTGAATATTGATGCATTTTATGGAGCTTTTCGAAGGGAGTTTGCCCCTGAAAGGGGTGGGCAATATTGGTTTCATGTACTCAACGTAACCCGCCAAGAACCACACGAGGATATTCGTGCTTATGCAAAGAAAATAAAAGAGGTTTTCCATAAGTTGGACACCTCTATTCCTATCCCTGCAGCTGCCCAATTGCAATATTTCCTACATGGTTTGGACTTTAACATCCAATTGCAGTTGAGTAGTGTCCCTTTGGGGGATATAGATACTGCCATTACAAGAGCACAATAAGTGGAATCCCGACTACAAGCAGCCTATGCTTCTCGAGGCAATTCGAATATGGGTCTAGCATTGGGAAACAATATGGCGACGACCAATGGCAGTGGTAGCCAAGGGATAGCGATGGCTAATCCTAGTGGGAGAGGGAACATGATGCAGAATGTGCCTTTATTACCAGCTCCCCCTAGCATGTCGATGCCTACGAGCAGTCAAATGGCTCCAAATGGTGGAGGCCAGGCAGTTAATTCTAATACCATGCCTGTGGTTCAACAACCAGTTCCTAATCGAATTGTTAGGCCGATGGAACGACAGGGTAATGATCAAGGCTACGAGTTTCCAATGTTCTTGGCGAGGTCAAGGACATGATGAAGCATTATACCGACATGATTACGGAGCAGTATCGACAAATAGCCGTTGATGTCAACTTTCTTAAAAAACAACAAAATTTGATAGAAAGTAGATACCCAGATGAGGGTGCACCTTCGAGGTTTAGTTGCAAATGGTGTGGTGGGCAACACTATCCAAGAAATTGCCCAAATGTTAAGTGCAAAATCTGTGGAAAATCCGGCCATTTAGCAGCTACTTGCTGGAGTAAGATCAGTTCCCTCCAGTGAGGTAGTCGACAACCAGGGCCTGTTAATCATTGTGCGCAAGGAAATGATTCCCAGTGAGAAGACGGGCCTAAACAAATACTCCAACGACCAAAGACTACACTGGAGGAGCTACCTAGTGGTAGTGGGGTTAGTTTGATTGAGGCTGTACGCGTTAATGACATTGAAACCTCTAATCTGCGAGCTGTCCTTACAAGAGGTCAAAAGGGTAGAGAGGCTGACAAGGATAAGCCTGTCAACGGAAGCCCTAAACAAGGCGACAAAGGAACGCAAGTTTTGGATCCTACCATGGAAGGGGGACCTTTGAAGCCCGTGGAGAGTAAAGCCGATAAGGAACCACCAAAGAAGAAGGTGAAAGTTAAAAAAGAGGCAATAAAGCCAGTTCAGCGACCTAAAGAGCGGATGGTTTGGCGTGAAAAGTGAACTCTATCGAACTATCATGAATTTGATTTGGCGAGCTCTCTTTGCGAAGTCAAGCCAGATGTGAATATTTTACAGCTTATTAAGCTTTCCCCAGGAGTACGCAAGGAATTTAGAAAGATCCTGCATACTGGGTATATCGTAGAACCTTTGGGTATTGCGCGAGTTGGTGATGACTGGTTCGAGCATGCTGAGAAGCATTGCCCAAAGGTTGCAGCCTATGTCAATGGGATATTAGTAGATTATGCCATTGTTGGCACGGGATCATCTGTTAACATTTTGAGTTCTGAACTGATGGAAAGGTTGGGTCTTGCGATCCAAAAAGATACCTCCACAATTCTCAGAATGGCAGATGATAGTTTGAGGCAGTCGGAAGGCTGCATTACTAAGGTCCATGTCAAGCAAATGTAGAATGCCTGTTGGACTTTAGGGTAATTCGTTTTGCAAGGCGTCCAAGTTACCAAGTATTACTTGGACGACCTTGGATCTTGCAAGCGGACTGCCAAGTGGATATACCCGCCGGTCGGCTGATATTCGGTAGAGGTGCTCAGCGCGTGGTGATTGATGCCTATCCTGAGTCCCCGCAGAGTGAGAGAGCTCCTCTATCTTCTACAGAATTGGAGACATTAGAAGATTTATCTGCCAGTGAGACATCATCGGGTGATGAGTCCAAAGAGGGATCCACCACGGAAGATATCTATCAGATCACTTTGAATGAGCCGATAGAGGCCCAAGATCGTATAAGAGATGCAGATGTTATCGAGCTAGACCTTGGCATGCCAAACGATTCGCGGCCAATTAAATTAGGTTCTATGCTCACCTCAGCAGAAAGGGAGGACTATGTGTCCTTGATTCAAGAATTCCGCGATATCTTTGCCTGGAGTTATGATGAGCTGAGAGGCATCCCTCCCAGCCTGGCCATTCATACAATTCCATTGAAGGAAGGAAGTCGTCCTGTGCGTCAGAAAGTAAGGCGCATGCCTTTTGAACTCAGGGACGGGCTGTTTGAGGAGTTACAGAAGCTTCGGAAAGCGGATTTGATTTTTCCTGTGCAACACACGGAATGATGTTCGCCAGTTGTGATCAGAAAGAAGAAGAATAATCAAATCTGATTATGTGTAGACTTTAGAGAGCTGAATAAGCAGACAGTTAAGGATTACTACCCGTTGCCATTTATTGACCAGATTTTGGATCAATTAGCGGGTAGGGAGATATATTCGTTTATGGATTGCTTTGCAGGATATAACCAGATGGCAATTGCAGAAGAGGACAAGTTGAAAATAACTTTTATTACTGTCTTTGGTACTTTTGCGTACCATGTGATGGCCTTTGGTTTATGCAATGCACCTGGTTCGTGGCAACGAACAGTAGATAGGACATTCGGTGACATATCCCCTGCAGAGTTGAAGGTGTTTATTGATGACTTAGGGGCCGCCACCATGAGAGGAAGGCAGTTGATCATTTTAAGAAAATGCTTTGAGCGCTGTAGACAATTTTGCATCGCCCTAAACCCACGAAAGTGTGTTTTTGGAGTACCTTATGGGCTATTGCTGGGCCATGTGGTCAGTTCGGTAGGTATTGCGACAGATCCCCAGAAGGTCAAAGTCATAGTTGCCATGGGTCCACCACACACTCCGAAAGAAGTTCATAGCTTTCTGTCTTCGGTTGGTTATTACTGTAGATTCATAAATGCCTTGGCAGAAAGAACGTTGCCGCTTACAAATCTATTATCCTTTAGCTGTTTGTTTGTATGGGGTGACCCTTGTAAGGTAGCATTCGAGGATGTGAAACAGGAGCTAGCAAGAGCTCCCGTTTTTAAAGCACCTAAAAGAGGTGAGGTGTTCTATATATTCTCAGCAGCCACCATGCATAGTATCAGCTACTGTTTAGCCCAAATTTGGGAAGAAAAGTGGTACCACCGGATTGCTTTTGCTAGCCGGAAGCTAGGGGGATCCGAAATCAATTATACCTACATGGAGAAGTTGTGTCTGGCGATGGTCTTTGGGACCAAGAAATTCAGGCATTATATTCTCTATGAGAAAGTGGTGCTTTATACGAAGGCGGAGGGGCTTCGACTATTGATGAATAAGCTACAGCCGCCTGATCATCTAGCGAAGTGGTTAATCACTTTGCAGGAGTTTGATTATGAAATCAAGAGTAAGCCACCAAGGTTGCAAGGCATCGTGGAATGTCTTGTGGACTTTGGGGAGCCGAAAGAATCTGTGGCTGAAGGTAGTGACATGGAGTTGTTATTTAAGATAGATACGGCATCTATTCCCTCCTGGTATGCTGCCATAACACATTATTTATCGATAGGAGAGGCTGGATCTGAATTATCTAAAGCTGAGAGAAGGAAAATTAAGCAACAAGCGTTAAAGTTTGCCTTGATCGCAGGTACACTATATCGGCAAGGGGTTGATGACATCTATCGCCGATGTGTGATGCCTGATGAGGTGCCATTCATTTTGGAAGAGTGTCATGATTCCACTTGCGGAGGTCATTTTGCTGGATGGCTTACAGCACAAAAGGCTTTAAGAGCAGGTTATTGGTGGCCTGCCATCTTCCAGGATGCGTTTGCATATGTTAAGAGATGCGATATTTGTCAATGACATGATAGTCGAGAGAATAGGAAAATACCACTCACCCCTATTATGGCGATACTTCCATTTGAGAAGTGGGGAATAGACTTTGTGGATCCTATTGCTCCATTCTCGACTGCGCAAAAGAGGTATATCATTGTAGCAACTGACTACTTCACAAAGTGGTCAGAAGCACATGCAACAAGGAAAGATGATGCTAAAGAAACTGCTAGTTTCCTTTTAGAGCAGATAATATGCCATTTTGGTCCCCCGAAAGGATTAGTGTCGGACCACGGAACCCATTTCCTGAATAAGGTGATCAAAAGCTTGACAGAGGCTTGGCAGATCAAGCACAACAAAATGACTCCTTATAATCCACAGGCGAATGGGCAGGTTGAAAGTACCAACAAGCAGCTTGTGGGTATCCTATCGAAAGTCGTGTCTGAAAAGAAACGTGACTGGGATAAGAAGCTGTATGTGGCAGTATGGGCATATAATACCACGTTCAAGCGAGCCACTCGCCACATGCCATTCAAACTAGTTTATGGTGAAGAGTGTGTTTTACCCTTGGAAATTGAGTTGCCGACCATTAGATTTGCAATAAACCATTCTTTGGGTAATGAGGATGCCCTATTAGAGCGATTTACGACTTTAGCACACCTGGATGAAATTAAGTTGCAAAGCCTATTACACCAAGAGGTGGCTAAACGTCGCATGAAACAGTTGCATGATCTAAAAGTGAAGAAGTATACGTTTAAGAAGGGATAGCTGGTTTTATATTATGATGCGCGTAGGGAGCTTTTCCTAGGAAAATTGGAGCCTAAATGGGATGGACCCTACAAAATCGTTAGGTTAGGGAAGAATAAGTCTACAGCCCTATTAGTTGATTTACAGGGAGTGGAGTTTAAGAATAAGGTTAATCTTAATAAGATTAAACCTTACTATTTCTAAGTCTGCTAATACAAAGGAAATGCATTGCAACTCCATGCTAGGAATGATTTGAGACCTACGGAAGAGCTTAAAAGTTGGTTGATGGGTCGGTTAATCCCTTATTTGGAGCACCCATATCTGGAGCAAAGATACCATCAGGGGAAACTCATTTGGTGGAGCAAAGGATATAAGGTGATTGAGCAAGAGGACGGAACCTTTGTGTGGGAGATTAAATTCTTATGCCATCACTGTGTACGACTGTTGACGAGTATCCCTGTTGAGTTCAATGAAGAAGGTGGGATGGAGCCGTCAGTTCATCCTCTCAACATGCTAAACTTTGATTATTATAACTACGAATAGAGGAGTTTGTGATGGCCGGCTGTGTAAACCCATTGTGGACGTATACACTATATTTTGACGGAGCATCCAGGGGCCCTAATAGAAAAGGAAGTGTGGGAGTGGTAATCCAATATCCCCGAGGTAGAGTGATGATGAAGTTAGCTGCTTATCTCGGGGTACGATTCACTAACAATATGGCGGAGTATAAAGCCTTGATTATGGGACTGTATATTGCCAATCAAGGTGGTATTCGTCAATTGTTAGTAAAAGGGGATTCCTAGTTGATCCTGAATCAGCTAAATGGGACGTACACAGTGCGGAATCCCATCCTTTGTATGTATCATCGGACTGCTATGACCCTACTTGAGGAGTTTGAGAGAGTGTATTTTCAGCTGATTCCACGTTACTGGAATCAGTTTGCGGATTCATTAGCAAATCTTGCTTATGAAGAAGACCTCTTCTTTAATTGTGGTCCTAGTTTGGATATTGTGATCAATGATGAAACAGGACCCGGCCGCTTGTGGGGGATGTTATCAGAACATGCAATACATGGCAGACGATGGTTGATATGGGTGATGCAGAGAGTAGCCGAGACCAATCTATCATTATTATTTGGGACCCATAGGTTGATTAGACATCATATTATGCGTACGCCTCTTGCTATCTATGCAGGAGGGATGGGTCATAACCTCATGCATTTAGTTTAGGGCTACAAGCCTATTTTTCCTCCTTGGGAGGGAGCCTCTTATTGTATATCTGGTTTCTTCCAGGGAAGGATGTGTAGGTGTTACTTTGTTTTATTTCGTTAGGCCAAGAGTGCCAGTGTTGCGAGGTTTTGAATGTTTAATTTCGTTAGGCCAAGAGGGCCGATTCAGTTTTGTAGTGAAGTGTTTTATTTCATTAGGCCAAGAGGGCCAGTTGTCTATTTAGTGCGGGTGCAGTTAATGGTATCTTGTTTGAGTCCTGTGCTTGACAGATTCCATGGAGATGGAGGGAGCCTTTGTCGCGGCATCGATGCTTCTCGTGGCCCTATCCAGGTGATATCTATCCTTTATGAGTATTGTGGTTGTTTGTTATATGTGGTTGAGTACTTGTAAGGGGTTTTTCGTTTCTTGTTGGGGACCGGCGTCCAAGGCATGAAGTCCCGAGGTTTCGGTTTAGTATGTTTGAGGAAGGTCGGAGTAGTCGTTGCCTCCTGTAAAGACATTGCTAAGCATCGAAAGACCTATTTTAGAAGGGGGTCCTAGTGACCCTGTTCTACTAGCCTTCTAGGCAGCCGTTTCAGGAGTTCCTGTTAGTTGTGAGGCATTTAGAGAAGCCTGCCGAAAAAGGAAAAAATGAGGATAAAGGAAAAAACCCTGAATATGTGACAAGATAATAAAATATATATACAAAGGTGTATAAAAAGGGGTTCTAACCCCTATCAAAGAAAAGAAAAGAAAGAAAAAGTTATAAGCAATTGATCATTGCCTAGCGAAGGCCTGGTAGGTTCCTGGGGACGAGTCAGACTCGGAGCCGATACCTTGTCTTCCTAGGGGTGGCATCTAGCTGAAAAAGAAGAAAATAAGGAAGGTTGGAGAGAAAATAAAAGTGAGTATTAGAAAAGGATTAAGTGTCGCCTTGCGAGGGCTTGGTAGGTTCTTGGGTGCCGAGACAGGTCCTGAGGCCGATGCCCTATTCTCCTTGGGTCACTACGCTCAGCTCCCTCCTTTTTACATGCCCAAGTATGTCAATAAAATAAAAACCCTAAAAGAAGAAATGTACTGAAAGAAAATACTTCTTGATCAGGCTATAGGAGTCCTCGCCTAGTAGGAGCTCCTAGTTGTGTTGTCTTTAGTTGGTAGGTAGTTTAGACCACCACTTAGGGCAACCTCTTTGACAGTTCTTTTTAGTTTGGCTTGTTGGAGCAGTTGGTTAGTCACTCGCTTCGGATATTCTTAGATGATGCAAGGCCTACTCCTTGTGGATGTCATGCCTTGGTTTGTCAGGGGGTAGGGTGAGCATTGTGCTGAGTTTTATTATATATATTTTTTGTATCAGCTTGATGCTTCTTTGGTTGTTTATGTGCAGATATGTTCGTGGATTTGACGGGCTGAGCCGCCCTATCCCATGGTCGCCAATGAGAGTGGAATTTTGGTGCCGATAAGTGCTTAAAAATAGCTAAAAATTATGAATATCAAGGAAAAAATACTCAACGTCGAAGGCGGCGGCTCGATCTAGGATGATTTTAAGCGCCAAAGTACTTTAAAGGCGCCCGAGCGACACTTATTGATTTTTCATAATTTTTCAGACAGTTGTGCGGGTTAATACGAGTTACTAGCCAATGCGGGATGCCGAGCCGGATGCCCAGGATTTTTCAGAGCTCAATTCCGAGTCCGGACGGGAAAATGGCCAAGAATCGGTCAAGATTTGAAGAGGTGGACATGAGTTGGGCCAAATGGTAAGTGACCCTTGGGGTTGGAAGCATTTTATGCCAAACAAAATCGTGGCATGAAAGATGAGTGAAAAAATGTGGAGAAAACGTGCAGGAAGATGACGCCCGAAAAATGCGCCATGAATGGATGAGAGGCATCATGGCTGCTGCAAACAACCCCTCCAATTGATCATGGGGCTTGAATCCCCTCTGTCTGTGGACTCTATCACCGTGCTTCGCTCCTCCAATGGTGGTCTCTATGAAGAATTCTGATTTCAGTCTTTCTCTCTCCTCCCTCTCTCTCCCCTAAAGGCAGATTCATGTGGTGAAGAGGAAGAAGAAGAATGGATGATGGATGCTTGCCCAATGAAGACCGAATTGCTCCATAGTGCAAGAAGATTGAAGATTGCTGAATGTGGACTGTCATGAGCAGTAATGGTGGCTGGAAATCAGTCCCCAGATATAGCAAATAAAAACCCGCAACCTGCAAAAGAACGGTAATCTCATTTTTATAAAGGAAAATGGTGTTTTTATGCAATTTGCTTTATGCATTCTTGTTCCCATGAGATGATAATGCATTATAATGTTGTCTTCAATGTCTTTCAATTGTTTATGCTCACAAAATCATAAGTGTTGTGGATGAAATTAGTAGTGAAAAACCCGTGAATATGCAAAATATGGGGAAATTGGGTGTTTTTGAGATATCAATGGAAAATATCATAAGACACACCAACTAAACTTGTCTTTTTGTTGCAAATGAACCTAAGGGCCACAGCCCATAACCCATTTTGAATTTTCAGTCATTAAATATTGGAAAAATACAAGGAAAATAGGGAAAATAAGGGAAAAATAGGGAAAAAATGGATTTTGAGTTCCGAAAATTAAGGAAAAATAAGATTCATGTTTGTGGATGTATGGGGGGTTTGAAGTGTGAGGTTTAGCCTCAATTCAGCCCTACCTCTATGTTCTAGTAAGTTTTTATGGCTTTTATGCAATAAAAATGTGGAAAATGAACCCTAAACCTATGCAATATGCACAACCTAAACGGGTGAGGGGGTTGGAGTGTATGAAAAGTGTGTAAATATTGAATGAAATGATAAAAAGTTTGCTGGTTTTTTTTCATGCATACCATATAGATCGGACAATAATTAAGATTAAGAACCTAGTAGCACGAGGGTTTCTCGGTGCTAGGTTCATGCAACGCCATATACGAGTGATATGGTGGCCTAAATTTCTAGGTTTGATGTGACCATGAGAATATCACGACAATGACTTATTAACAATTTTTTATATACTTACTTACCAAAATATAATTTTTTTTAAATCTAAAAAATATATTTCTTAAAATATTTTCTCTCTCTAAGATTGCTTGTAGGCCATTTTCGAAACCTCAAAGCTCCCCTAATGTCAAAAACCTTAGGTGTCATAGGATAAGTGTATTTGGTTTGCATTGTCCTCTTATAGTTTCAATTGCTAGGATAGCCATGAACAATATGATTTCAAATGTTTTTGGAGAGCATATTCATATCAAAGGGTCTATGCCCTATGAAAAACAAAAAACAAAAACTATCTTTGGATACAACACATTTAATAGTATTTGGATTGGGCTTAAAAGAGTGCAAATTTGAATAGTTCATATGTATAAATTTGTTCTACAAGAATGTGGTGTTAATTTAAAGTTTTTGGGCACATTGGAGAAAGCATCAATTCAAAAAGGACAGAAGAGAGAAAGAGTCAACATTTGTATTATGGAATAGGATACTATAATATAGTAATGGTAAGGGACACAAATAACATCCTAAGATTTAGCCTAAGATGGAGATGTAGTGGATTAGTGTAGCTGAAGTACTAGTTAAAAGTCATCAAACCTTAAAATGGTTGTTCTCTCATACATATATTCATGATATTATTAAGTTTAAAGGTAAAAGAGAAACATTAATAGTTGATGGGGTTGGTGGTTTCAATGTAGAATACCATATGAATACTAACTTAAAGACTATGCACCACGCACATTGTAATTCATTTTGTAAAAGAGCACCAGTCTCTCTCATGTGCAAGTTATAAAGAATGAGAGGCATGAGATAAGACCAATGCTAATAGGAAGGAGGGGAAAAGAGAATAGAGGAATGAAGAAAGATTGGACCAAAAAGGGAATGGCCGCCTAACAAGGAGATAGGGCATGTATAAAGGTCAAAAAGTGAATGAAGAAGCTCATTCTTGTGTGTGTCCAAACTTGTTCTCCTATTTCTTCTTGCTCTTGCTTCCTTCTTGTACATGAGGGAGAGAGGGAGTGTGAGTGAGAGTGAGGGACCCCAGAGAAGCTCTTATTCTCCTCTCTTCATCATCTTCTTCTTCTCTTCTCCTTTCTTGTGCACATGGCTATGGAGGTCAAAGCTCAGAGCTTGGAGATGGAGCTTGTTTGAGAGTACATCTTGAATCATAGAGCTACCAAATAGATTCGTGGGAGAAGGCACTCGATCGAATTCAAATATAAGCTCACTATATTTATGTGTAGGAGAGTACACATGGCTATGTGAGAGGTAGGCATAGCTCTCAACTTGAAATGCTTAAAGCCATAAGCTATTTGTGGGTCTTGGCGGTTTGCTTGCAAAGCACAACATTTTGGTTCCATTGCTGGGACCAAAGAATTCAATCTTGAGTGCTTGCATACTCCAAATCAAGTGATGGAGTAAGATCTCATCTTTGAAATGAAACTTGGTTTTAGGTAGGAAGTGAGAAAGTCAGAAGCCATTTGATCTCTCTTACGGATTAGTTTAGGTTTAGAAAGCTTTCTATGTATTGGTTAGAGTAAGAGAAGTGTATCTTGATTAGATTGGAGATACTAAGGTTTGGGAAATATGGAAAAAGATAAGTCTCTATATAACCAAGAACAGGGGAATAGAGAAATAAAGGAAAAATATTTTTGATGTCTAAGAAGGAAAATAGAGTGTAAGGAGAGAAAGAGAGACCACAAAAGGTGAAAAGGGGGAAGAAAGAGCTCATTTGCACATTGTGAGATTGAGAGAGAGCTATTGAGAGATAGATAGAGAGCTACAAGTTCAAAGCTGGCAGCAACAACAATCCTTGGCATTATCACATTTGGGTGTTCCAATTATGCCTTGAGTCCTCATTGATAATTGTTATATTGAGTCAATACCCTGGGTACATTAGACGTTTTTTATTAAGTCATTAAAATCAATATTCGTGTCATTTAGCATGTTTTCTTGCACCACTTAGATGGTGAACACTGGCCTTGGATGGCCAATTTCCATCGGGCTTGGATGTCCAAGCCACTTAAGTCCACTTAGACATCCGACTCGAACAAGATTCCACTCAGACTTGAACCAATTATCTAGCCTTTGATAGTCGACCTGGGGCCTCGAATAGCCGACTCGAATGCTCGGACAGGCACCTCTCATCCGAGTCCAAGTTTCACTACTTGAACGGCCACATTCATCTATTAAGATCCACCAAGGACCCAAACTCAAATGCTAGGTGTAATCATGATCCACTCAAAAAATATATAATGACATGAAACTCATTGGATATGATTGATTTCATGGAAGGTTACACTCTGCAGCATTATAGGCACTTAAGCACATGTGAATGTTGAAAAGCTTGATTTCACACAACTCACATCGAGTCACACCGCTCAAGCTTATAAGTATGTGTGCATTTGCAAAGTTACTAGATTAACAAGGAACACACTAAAGGGGATTAAGCTAAAATGAACCCACTAGTAGGAGTGCAACATGGAAACTAGACGAGTGATCCAAGATACTAGGAACAAACCTCTAAGGAAGATAGGAGCACCCTATAGCCTGATCTTATATCTGTAGATACTTTTGATTCTTCACTTTTTATAGACTTCAGGACTTGATACTCAGGTGTGCAAAAAGGAGGGAGTTGAGCATTGTGGCCCAAGGAGAATAGGCCGTCAACCTCGAGTCTTGTCTCGATACCCACGAATCTACCAAGCCCTTACAAGGTGATACTTAATCCTTTTCTTGCCCTCACTTTTATTTTCGCTTCAACCTTCCTTATCCATTTTTCCTTCCTTATTTATTTCATTTATTTTTCCTTTGTTGAGGGGTTAGAACTCCTTTTCACAGACCTCCCTATACTATAATTCTCAGATTTATGCATTGTTTCTTCTCTTGCTTATATTTAGCAGGCTTCTCTAACTACCTCACAAATAATAGAAGCTCCTAGAAATAGCTGCCTAGTAGGCTAGGAGAACAGGATCACTAGAGCTACCTCCTAAAATAGTTCTTAGAATGCTCAAAAATGTCTTTATAGGAGGCAGACAATTGCTTGGACCTCCCCAGACACACATAGCCTAAACTTTGGAACTTCATGCCTTGATCATTGGTCCCTAACAAAAGAAAGAAAAATCCCCATAGAGATACATAACCATTTAGTATAAAAGGGAAATGGCTCATAAAGGAAATATATCACTTGGACTTGGCCACAAGAAGCGTTGGTGCAACAAAAGGCTTGCTCCAAGTACTCCATCAAACCTATTTGTTGTTACAACACTAAAACCAAAAACCATTGTTAACCCCAACATGAAGAAAGCAAAAGGAAATAAAAAAGATGCATGGAAAAGGCGGAAAAAAGGTAGTTCGACTGAAGAAAGAAGAGGAGAAAAGGCCAAAAGCGCAAGGGCAACCTTAAAAGTCCAAGGTAGTTGCAAAAAAGGGAAAGGTGCATTTTAGAATACAAAGGTGCACCCTGAAATCTTGTAAAAAAGTGCCAGGCAGTGGAAAATCCGAAAAGCTAAAACTGAAGACAAAGACAAAGGCCAAAGCAAAGAGAAACAGAAGACAAAGGCGCACAAGGAAAAGCGCAAGTCAAAACCCTTGTAAAAGAGCGCAAGCGCATCATGGTTTAATTCAAGGAGCGCCGGGGGCTCTCACCCGTGCAATTTGTAAACATAGACAGGTGGTGGAAAGGAAGCGATAGGAGGACAATGAGAAAAAGGGTTGGCCATGTAAAAAGGGGAAAAGTGGATGACCGCCCAAAAGGGATTTAGGGTTTTGTATATAAAGTTGAAAAGTGAATGAGAAGCTCATTCTTGTGTGTGGCCAAAAGTAGCTCTCCTCTTCTTCTTCTTCTTCTTCTTCTTGCTTGCTTGAGCTTGTGCTTGAGAGAGGGAGTGTGAGAGTGTGAGGGAGTGAGTGTGAGGGTGAGGGTGAGGGACCGGGGAGGAGAAGCTCTCCATCTTCTCCTCTCTTCTTCTTTTCTCTTCTCTTCTCTTCCCTTTGCTCGCGGTGATGGAGCTTGGAGCATGGAGCTTGAGGATGGAGGTTGCTTGAAGCTTGCACTTGGATGGTGGAGCCACCGGAGTGCGCAGGAGAGGAGGTAACTCGATTGGCATGGAGGTAAGCTCACTACACCCGTAGATATGGATGGCGCGTCGGCTATGTGAGAGGTAGTCATTAGTGCTCGGCTTGGAACATTTGAAGCAATAAGCGGTCCGTGGGTCTTGGCGGTTGAGCGTGAGCTCCCACATTTTGGTTCCGTTTGCCGCGACCAACGGATTCAAGCCTTGAGCGCTTCCGCGCTTCAAATTGAGCATCAAAGTAAGGGTTTTCCCCCAAACCGATGCTTGAGATAGGTAGGAAGTGAGGGGGTTGAAGATGGTATTCAATCTCCTTAGGAAGTAGGTTTTTTTCTTTTTGAGATTTATGTTGGGAGATGGAGCAGTGTCGGTATTTACTTTGTGATTTGGATGCATTAGAGTAGGAGAAAACAAAGAAAAACAAAGAAAATAAGCATTAGGGTTACTATTGCAAAAGAGGGCAAAAACAGGGCAAGAATCGTGCAAAAGTGGTAAAAAACTCGCTTGTGATGTCTAAGGTCAGCAAGTGAGTTATTGGGGGTGCCAAAACCATACCCAAAAAGGGGTATAAGGGCCAAAAGTGGCAAGAAAGACCACATTGTGCATTGTAGGGTTTCAGGAGAGAAGGGGAGAAGAGGAAAGCTTGGTGAGGGAAGCAGCTTCAATCTTGACATCAGAGAGATCTTTGGCCAGCCCAGATAATTCTACACCTTCCCCTTCAGTAGTAGGACCAATCTGGAGCTTCTCAACAAGGGGGAAGGCCTCCAGTGCCCGGCACGACGAATTTCGTGAGAGTCGGCGAAAAGACGTGCGGCACCCAACACGTCTGAGTCACGATGACTCTGGTTCAAGGCCCAGACTTGGCCCTCAGACCGCTCAAATCGACCCACTTGACCACTACCACTCAGATGCCCACCACACTCAAGCCGTCCGAATCGAGCACTCGGCCCCTTGGCTCTGCCTTGGCCCACTCGGCCACCTGACCTAGCCTCGGCCCACTTGACCACTTGACCTAGCCTCGGTCCACTTGGCCACTTGACTCTGTCTTAGCCTACTTGGCCCTCGGACACCCAGGTTCAGGCTAGCTGAATTTTTCATTCGGACAGTCACACATGACCCTTACCACTCAGCCCTCGGACGTGCCGAATCGGGCACTCAGACCCTGCAACTCTGACCAGTTGGGCCGAGTATGCAGTTTAACCAAATTTTCAGAAAACTTTACCTAACCCAGCCAACACTCAGTAGCGCGAACTGTCAGAAGCCCTTAGGATACTCAGAACTTGATTCAAGCACACGGATTAGGCAAAATCGTAGGGCGCAGCCACTTAGTAGCTAGAGGCAGGCAGTTGCGAGACCAGGGACTTAGATGCAAACCGCCGAGTGGAAAAGCCTGATTAGACCCAAAAACGAATGAGGCAACGAATTAGAAAAAGAGCTTTGAATCTTGAAATTGACCCCACAGGCTACATAGAGCGAAAGGCGCATCGTAGATCCACCACTGGGCCGAAACTTCGAGCTAGTGGTTCAAGATTTGGCGGAACGATCCTCCAAGCTGTGCATGGTACTTGTCATAATGACCCTATGAGTCAGGGAGGGGACCGCTCCCGGACCCCTGCAAAGGGGGCCCTGCCCCCTCTGTATCCCCCAAGTAGGTTGGAGAGATAACGCGCACTGTGACAGGCCCTCCAACTTAGACCCTCAGGCAGTAATGGCCCTATGCGAGCATGGATGCTCACTTGGAAAGGAGCAACCAGAAGCCCGCACCCGAATAGAGGCAAACAGAGACCCTAGAACCTTAATGGGCCAATCTAGCCATCAAGGGCAAAAAGTCCACACTACAAGGACACATGTACATTGTGTTCAATCTACGTCTGGTCAAAGAAAAATGCAACATCATCAAGCTACCAATACAGAGATGACTAGACATGACAATCCTGGCGATAGATGTACCATGAGCAGCGCTACACAGACAACCCAAGATCTCCATGGAGAATCCGCGCCTAACTATGCAGCTAGGGACTCAAGGGCATGTATCAGAGGGCTTGACGCTGTAAACCAAGACCCGGACGATGAAGACATAGTTTCACCTGCTTATCTTAGGGTCAAACTCACTGCAAAAAGAGAGCATAGTGTTGATGCTTTCATTGATGAAGGAGCAGATTTCAATATCTTGACTTATGAAGCATGGATGCTACTGGGTCAACCAAAGCTCCAACCGACTAATGCAACTCTTAATCCTTATGGGAAACACCCGCAAGGCACTTCTAGGGTAGTGTAGAATCCTTATAACTTTTGAAACATAAAGCTTGCCAGCCCTGTTCTATGTCCCTCCGAATAGTGAGAACTATGGAAAGGAAATCCTCCTAGGAAGCCCCTTCAAAAAGGCAACGAAGTGTGAAGCCAACTATATAGCACAGAGGATACACCTAGCACTACTAGGTGTGAGGATAATCGCGACCTTTAGCAAGGGGGACCTCACCAAACCTTGAGAGAAGGGCAAGGAGCATTCTGATAGACCAAGCAAGCCTAGTAATGAGAGCAGGGAGTTGTTGAAAGGGTTGATACAAGCGCAGGTTGAACGGAGAGAACCAGTAAGTGAGGCCATACTTGAAATAAAGAGGGTAGGAGATAAGCCCAAGGATAGGGCTTGGACTTACAAATATCGTAGAAGATCACGAAGAAGCCCAAGCCTTACAGACGAAGGCATCCATGGAGAGCACACACAACGCCACGATGGATATCCAAGGTGTTGCTTCGTGCTCAAGGGTATTATGCAGGCACCCGATGGATTTGGGTACCGAAACCTCCTGTTAAACCACCTCGGTCAGGAGCCCAAGTTAGTCAAAAAGAACGAGACATGGGAGGATCCCTAAACAAAAATCTAAGTCTCGGACCAAAAATGTTGGAGTGATTGCGCCCCTCACGATTGAAATCAGGAAACCAAACAAAACCCATCAAATACTAGGTCCTCAGCCTAGCGTGCCTAGCAAGCATATATCTAAGGGATTCGTCGAATGGGCACGAGGTCCACTAGTGGCCAAGGAGCCTTCGACTTCCCAAGGGGACAAGGAGCACCACAGGCACAACGTCACTCATAATAGGGTTGATTTCTCAGCAAAGCTAACGACGAAATCCTCCAACAATCACAAGCAAATCATTCAACTAGTGCCAGGTTTGCCTAAGAGTCCTAGGTCCCCTACATCCTCTCTTCTCAAGCGGACCCCGGAGGCACAACGACAATTGTCAATGGTAGGGGCTCACTCCCAACCTCTGTCTCCATTAAAGCTTCCAAATACCCAAGAGGGGAAACATGACACTGGCCGTAGCTCTCGGCCCAAGGATACTCCCGTGCGACCCAATGTGATTGGATCAACTCAGGATCGATCCACACAGGTGGGCGTTCAAAGGACAACAAAAGACACGACCACGTCCGATCGCCCCAAGGACTCCACACTGCGATCCACCAAGAGTGGCCAACCCGCTGGACTAAATGCCACTGCTCCCGACCAAGGATCGCAGAAGTCCCAGCCCTCGTCTGCGACCACACCCCTTACGGAATGTGTCCCTAACACTTCATCTGAGGAGGAGGAAAGTGTGGCCAAGGAAATGACACACCAACCCACTCAACCTAGCAAGGCTATTGAGCGGGCCACGGCTATGTTCCATGAGGACACACTAGGAAAGAAAATGCTAAGGCCCAACCAGGCACAACAACGGTTGACCTAGTCCAAGGTTCTAAACCATTGAGAGACATGCCTTCATTGACCAAGAGAAAGAGGAGAAAACAGTGCAAACAATAGCAGCTACAGGTGGTCATGGACCCCAAGAGTGTTAAAACCAAGAGCGCTGGAGAGTTGGGGAATAAAGCATCATGTCCATCCACCACTGAACCCATTGATGTCCCTCCTAATAGCGGGGAAGCCTCTGACACATCCGCGTGCTCTGAAAAGTTAAAGCAGCCATTGCCATCAACAGTTGCTTTCAATGCTCAATCCATCGACAATAGAACTCTCATCGACCAATCAAGAGTGGAGATAACGCTGCCGCAATAGGGCGACAAATTCATACCAGTCATGTCCAAAGAGAACAATGACGCAATGACGAAGCCTCAAGAGAACCATGGAAATCCCAAGCGCATGAGCACTCCTAGCATTGATTGATCTTGCTCTTTTAGGCCTGAGCCCCTAGCTACGCTAAAGCCCAGGCAAACTCCTAGAGCCTTGCATGAGATGGCAACCAAGCAATCTCTCGTCGAACATAGAGGTGTCTCAGAATGCCTAGCTAAGTTGGATGCCAAGCTCAAGGTGTTCGCACGTGTCTATATCCTGGAAGACATGCGCGCATTCCCTAAAGAGCAGCTTGGAGACTACTTGCCCTTCCCTTTATCTTGGGAAGCGCAGGAACACCTTGATGAGCACTATAGTAGGCTCCTGCACGAACGCTTACCACTCATCTTGGGCGAGGAAGTCGACGAACTGCACTTAACTCACATTCAATGAGGCGCTCTGCCAACCAAATCTCGTAGACATAGAGCAACTAAAGTGATTGTTAGCAAGCCAAAGTCGATTTGAGCAGCATTGGTTTGAAAGCTGTGTTGTAATGGCCGAACTAGGGGCTCAGATCATGATAGTCTCTGAGGAGTGATTGGCCAAATGGCGATCCCAAAGATACCCAACCTATGTGGCACCAACTTCCCTTCGAGTGCTGACTGCCATTCGGGGCAAGGACTTGGCTAAACCAAGCCAAGAAAACCCTTGCTTGATAAGGTTCTCACTGAGGAGAAGTTACATGTCGCCAGTAGACTTGAACAAGGTTCCATGCTACTTGATGTGGCAAAATATTTATCAGTGTTGAGTAAGCTGCTACGTGTACTAGATGCGTGTGCCACGCTTCAGTACAATCCCGAGTTTTACATTTGGTTTCTATCCTAGTGAAGTGACAAGGATTTGAAAAAATGTATATATATATATAAATAATGATTTTTGTGTCACCCTGTATAGACATTCTCAACACACACAAGCAATAAAAGGTCAAGCGCAGACAGAGAATTGGGGCCAATAAGCTACGCTCGGCCAGCCCCCTTCACCAGATCATGTCCGCCTCCAGGCAAAGGGCATGCACCTTGCATTGCCACCATGGAAAAGCCCTGACCAACATCCCTCATGATGTAAGCAGGGCGCAGTCCCTCTCTACACACTTTTTCCTTCCCATCCCATCCTTCCGAGGATGAGCCCTCCTAACGCAGGGCCACCAACAACTGATGTAACTAGGCGTGAGTCATGCTCTGCTCGTAGCTAGAGGCCAGAGGGACACCATTACAACGAGTACAACATGTTCCGCACCTTCTCTTCTAGTCATATGCATTTGACAACCCACATTAAAATCCCTCCTATGCGAACAATCTTATTCCGTATCAAGGCCTAACTCTTGGATTGCATCTTGCAGGCTTCCAGAATGAAAACATGGAGAACCACGGACAGCTGGCGTGCAGAGACGCTCTTCGCAGACGACGGGAGCACGCAGCACACGCCCCTCCATTGGTGCGCTATGTACCCACTCTCAAGAGATATGCAAAGAAGCGCAGACCCCGAAACAACACCGTCCCGAACGAAGGCCTAAAAATCCTCGGACCAGGAAAGGCAAAGCTCAACTAAGCGTGCAAGTCGTGGCAACACCACTTGTACAAATCCCCCACGAATGCTCAAGCACCAGATGCCCAAGAGCACGAAAGGCGGCCAGGGACAGGGAAGAGTTCGACGAATTAGTTAAAAGCATTTTGGAACTAGCGGCAGCCCGGGACTATACCATCCATGTCCTGGTTGACATGTGCCCTACCCGACCTCATGACAATCGCACACCAGCACCAGCCCGGTCACCCATCCAATCGGACTTGCCCCGCCTAGTAGAAATCGACTAAGCCCTAGGATGTACGAGTAGCTTAACAAGTTATCAGGGCCTAACTTTTTGTCTTTTGATGGGTGAAAGGGAAACCCCCCACTTGTGCAACTTCTGTTTCCTATAGCTAATGTATGCTGCATCTTTGACAAGCGATCGCATATGCAATGCGATTAACATCATAGCATTTCGGAAATTCATGTTTTAACATAACTACATCTGTTGAATTACTTAACAAAATCAAGCATGTGCTCTCACGATGTAACAAGTGGATGCAGGATAACGTAGGTCTTCGTGCAAACATGTTCAACGCCTGGGTCACTGCAAAACCATGACCGTGCACTAACTGCAACAAAGTCACGCTGCTGAACGCGAACCATCATCCTCGCGAGTGCACACATCGCACGAACCCATGTGTAGTCATGAGCTTTCTTAGGTCATGCTCTGCGCTCACGACAGGGGGCATTGCAATCGTACCAATATCGCAACAATGGCTCCCCTAACAATGAGGCTAGGGCAAAGTCATTGTGGTCACATCCATTTCCCGCGCCTCCGAGGCTTGACATGTCTCAACCCTTTGAAAGGCTCACAGTCCCCACATATTACAATGGTTGTCCCGTGGACACACAAAAAATAAATAATTAATTAATTAATTAATTAATTAAAAAGCACACCCACGCGCACATCACCGCACCTAGGGGTCCTCAAAATTAGGTGCGCCCAGTGACCTTGGTCGGCTGGCTCCGTCTCTAGTCCCCTAGCCCCCTAACATCACCCACAATACTTCAGGGCACATCAAGAGCAGGACAACCCTAGGACGCTTGTCTCGCATGTGGTTAAACCTGTCACCCTGCACCTTCCCACAATGCCCTCTCACACTCTGCCTTAAAACCATGGCACCCAATTGGGGCACACACTGCACAAAGGGCCATGAGCAGCACACCGTTCTCATCCATAGGCTAATGTCGCCCACCTCCGGCTCGTACACTATTCCTGTGCCCTATCCTGCTACGTCTACAATCACAACGTACACAATGGCGCACCCACCTTCACATGTACTTCTTTCCACCATGGACCACTCTGCTTTATCCACACGACGTTATGAGCCACCAGGCCGCAGTCTTCTACCTACATAATATCTAAGTATGCACGGACACTCACATAATATCTGCACTACAGCCTATATACAATTTGGGTCCTCAAGTGCAGGACAATACTCCAGGCTTGCTTAGAGTTCGACCTGTCTCGCAAACTAATCAAAATATGTCTTGCGCATGATGAAAGACTAGCACTACCCTTAGGGAGAGACCACATGGGAGGTTTTTCAATTGCAGGTATTGATGACTCCAACGAAGGTGCTATTCGCTCTTCATCAATACTCAACTCTGAATTCCTATCCTTATCACCCTGTAAACCTACCAAGAATCATCATACACTGAATCCCCAACAAACCCTTGTAAAATACACCCTGAAATCTTGTAAAAAAATGCCAGGCGGTGGAAAATCTGGAAAGCTAAAACTGAAGACAAAGACAAAGGCCAAAGCAAAGAGAAACAGAAGACAAAGGCACACAAGGAAAAGCGCAAGTCAAAACCCTTGTAAAAGAGTGCAAGCGCATCATGGTTTAATTCAAGGAGCGCCGGGCTCTCAATCGTGCAATTTGTAAACATAGACAGGCAGTGGGAAGGAAGCTAGGAAGATAGGAGAAAAATGAGAAAAAGGGCCTAGGCTACGGCCGGCCATGTAAAAAGGGGAAAAGGGGATGACCGCCCAAAAGGGATTTAGGGTTTTGTATATAAAGTTGAAAAGTGAATGAGAAGCTCATTCTTGTGTGTGGCCAAAAGTAGCTCTCCTCTTCTTCTTCTTCTTCTTCTTCTTGCTTGCTTGAGCTTGTGCTTGAGAGAGGGAGTGTGAGAGTATGAGGGAGTGAGTGTGAGGGTGAGGGACCGGGGAGGAGAAGCTCTCCATCTTCTCCTCTCTTCTTCTTTTCTCTTCTCTTCTCTTCCCTTTGCTCGCGGTGATGGAGCTTGGAGCATGGAGCTTGAGGATGGAGGTTGCTTGAAGCTTGCACTTGGATGGTCGAGCCACCGGAGTGCGCAGGAGAGGAGGTAACTCGATTGGCATGGAGGTAAGCTCACTACACCCGTAGATATGGATGGCGCGTCGGCTATGTGAGAGGTAGTCATTAGTGCTCGGCTTGGAACATTTGAAGCAATAAGCGGTCCGTGGGTCTTGGCGGTTGAGCGTGAGCTCCCACAACCATTAAACATACCCGCACCAAACTACTACAAGGTCCTCTTACCTTAATGAAATAAATCATTTTTTACAAGAACAAAGGGCCCTTTTGGCCTAATGAAATATAACATTGTGCATCCAAAACAATAAGCTCTCTTGGCCTAAAGTAAAAAACCCAATACAACTTATACACATCTCTCCTTGGAGTAGTACTAACATATAACAAGACACTCCATTCCAAGGAGAAGAGGAGTCCTAGCCCTAAACTAGATGCATCAAATTATGACCCATACCTCTTGCATATACAGCAAGAGGACTATGCATAGAATGTCATCTAACCACCCTATGGGTATAAGATAACAATGTTAAATGATTCTCCACTACTCTTTGCATTATCCATACTAACCATCGGCTACCATAGAACGCATGTTATGATAAAAGTCCCCATAATCTACCAAGTCCTATCTCATCATAAGTCATGTCTAATCATCAATAGATAGATCTAAACAAGGACCACAGTTGAAACAGAGGCCTTCTTCATAAGCATAATTTGCTAAAGAATTGGCAAAGTGATTCCAATATTGTGAAACCAGCTAAAGATATAGTTTCTCAGACTCGTCAATTAGGTTCATAGCAATGCGATAATACATGCGAACAATGGGATTTTGTACTATATACATCCCACTTAATTGATTCAAAACCAATTGGGAATCCCCTTTTACTAATAACTTGCAAATACCACCTTTCTTAGCAATAGATGTAGAGAATATTTCCATATCATTGTATTGTTCAGACAACAATAGATCATGGAGCACTATAACAAGGGAATGGGGCTAAGATAAGGCTAAACCTCATGCCTCAAACCCATCATACATCCACAAACACATTGGTAAAACTATTTTGCCCTATTTTTCTTATTTCTCTTGATTTATTATTTATTTAAAAATAATTTTCTATTATTTTATATTATTTGATTCAAATTGATTAGGATTACTGAAATCTACCATTATCTTTCATATCATTCCAAAAGAACATCATTTTCCACCCAAAATGACAAAAATCCTTATCTTTTCACTTAAATACTCTATTTCAATATTTTAATTATTAATAATGATCACTTAAGTCTATGTCAAGATGCCAAGGAAACTGCAACCGCTTGACATTCCCCAAATGAAATGGGAATTCATCAGTATGGATTTTGTTGTAGGCCGACCCCAAGTCCAAGGAGGATACAACTCCATCATGGTTGTGGTTGACATGCTTACTAAGGTTGCACACCTTATTCTAGTAAAGACAAACTATAAAGCCTCAGACATTGCAAGATTGTTTATCAAGGAGATATTCAAGATACATGGGTTACCCAGAAGAATCATTAGTGATCGTGATTCTCTCTTCACATCACAGTTCTGGAGAGCTATCTTTGA